>NC_090332.1:3103330-3400830 GCF_035084215.1 Heptranchias perlo
CTCTATTCATTCGGTTAAGAGAAGATCTATTTGAACTGTTCAAAATTATAAGGAGTTTTTTTTATTTGTTCACGGGATGTGGGCGTCGCTGGCGAGGCCAGCATTTATTGCCCATCCCTAATCGCCCTTGAGAAGGTGGTGGTGAGCTGCTTTCTTGAACCACTGCAGTCCGTGTGGTGAAGGTTCTCCCACAGTGCTGTTAGGAAGGGAGTTCCAGGATTTTGACCCAGCGACAACGAAGGAACGGAGATATATTTCCAAGTCGGGATGGTGTGTGACTTGGAGGGGAACGTGCAGGTGGTGTTGTTCCCATGTGCCTGCTGCTCTTGTCCTTTTAGGTGGTAGAGGTTGCGGGAGGTGCTGTCGAAGAAATCTTGGTGAGTTGCTGCAGTGCATCCTGTGGATGGTCCACACTGCAGCCACGGTGCGCCGGTGGTGAAGGGAGTGAATGTTTAGGGTGGTGGATGGGGTGCCAATCAAGCGGGCTGCTTTGTCCTGGATGGTGTTGAGCTTCTTGAGTGTTGTTGGAGCTGCACTCATCCAGGCAAGTGGAGAGTATTCCATCACACTCCTGACTTGTGCCTTGTAGATGGTGGAAAGGCTTTGGGGAGTCAGGAGGTGAGTCACTCGCCGCAGAATACCCAGCCTCTGACCTGCTCTCGTAGCCACAGTATTTATATGGCTGGTCCAGTTAAGTTTCTGACCCCCAGGATGTTGATGTTGGGGGATTCGGCGATGGTAATGCCGTTGAATGTGGTTAGACTCTCTCTTGTTGGAGATGGTCATTGCCTGCCACTTGTCTGGCGCAAATGTTACTTATTTGATAAGGTAAATAGAGAAAAAAATATTTCCACTGGTCAGCGAGTTAGTAACTAAAGGGCATAAATTTAAGATTATCAGCAAAAGAATGAGGGAAGAGGCTCAGAGAATTAACTTCGTACTCAGAGGGTTGTTAGGATATGGAATTCTCGGTCCAACACAACAGGGACGTGGGTAAATTTGTGAATAAAAAATCAAAAGGATATTGGGAGAGGACAGCAGAATATGACTAAGGGGAAAGCTCTTTCAAAGAGCCTGCACAGGCACGATGGGCCAAATGTCCTCCTTCTGTGTTGTATGATTCAATGATTCATTAATATAGGGGACAGCGGAGTTTCCTGCGAGTTCATGAGCGGGTTTCATTATTAAATTTACTCAGTAAGATATCAACCCAATAAAGTGGGGCAACAGAGTCTAAAGGTGAATCATCCATTGTCCTCCGAGCAGCAAATACGGAGCGGCACAGGAGAAAGTCGCAGGACCAGATCACACATCAAACCGGTACATGGCCTAGGAGAGGAAGTGCAGCTAAATAGTATATTGGAACGAACATGGGGGAGTAGTTGGCACAATGGGTTAGCACAGGTTTATCATCACCAAAAGAACGAAGGGAGTGATTAGGAGAAATTTCAAGATAAGATCTAGCTGAATGGCCTCCTTCTGTGCCGTAAATTTCTATGATTCTATGATAGAGCCTTTCATGACCCGAGGATGTCCCAAAGCGCTTCACAGCCAATGAAGTAATTTTGATGTGTAGTCACTGTTGTAATGTAGGAAACACAGCAGTCAATTTGCGCACAGCAAGATCCCACAAACAGCAATGAGATAATGACCAGATAATCTGCTTTTTTGGCAATATTGGTTGAGGGATAAATATTGGTCAGGACACCGGGGACAACTCCTCTGCTCTTTTTCGAAGTAGTGCCATGGGATCTTTTACGTCCACCTGAGAGGGCAGACAGGACCTCGGTTTAACGTCCCATCTGAAAGACCGCATCTCTGACAGTGCAGCGCTGCCCCAGTCCTGTACTGGGAGTGTCAGCCTGGATTATGTGATCAAGTCTCTGGAGTGGAGCTCGAACACACGACCTTCTGACTCAGGGGGCAAGAGTGCAGGCACTGAGCCACAGCTGACACCAAGAGGGATAAGCTACACCACGCCACTGATAATTATAAACAAGGTATAACTGTCATTAGACGAAACCTTAGCTTGATGAGCCTAGGCCTTTATGGGTCACATGGCATAGCTCACTCCCCCGGTGATATCTTTATAACGGTGTTGCATGATCCCATACACACTGTGTCTCCTGTGCCATGCACTGCTGCGGACTGTGTGCTGCGAATTATTGCCTGAACGTTATAAATCGAATTTCCATTCACCCTCCCCTTGTTCGAAGTGAGGACGTTTGAGACTTTGTGGTACCCAAGGACTTTCGCAGTTTGGAGGCAGAGAGCAAATCAAGTGAACTCGGCTCCTCGAACCGCACAATCTGGGGACGAGCATCCAGCATCACATTTTTAAAGAAATATCAGCTGTTATATCAAATGTTCGGTAGGAAACAACAACAACTTGCATTTATATAGCGCCTTTAATGTACTGAAACGTCCAATGAGCTTCGCGGGAGCGATTATCAAACAAAATTTGACACCGAGCCACATAAGGAGATATTAGGACAGGTGACCAAAAGCTTGGTCAAAGAGGTAGGTTTTAAGGAGCGTCTTAAAGGAGGAGAGAGAGGCGGAGAGGTTTAGAGAGGAAATTCAGAGCTTAGGGCCCAGGCAGCTGAAGGCACGGCCGCCAATGGTGCAGCGATAAAAATCAGAAATGTGCAAGAGGCCAGAACTGGAGGAACGCAGAGATCTCGGGGGGTTATAGGGCTGAAGGAGGCTACAGAGATAGGGAGGGGCAATGGCTGCGGAGGGGTTTGAACACGAGGATGAGAATTTTAAAATCGAGGCGTACCTTGACTGGGAGCCAGTGTAGGTCAGCGAGCACAGGGGTGATGGGTGAACGGGACTTGGTGCGAGTTAGGATACGGGCAGCAGAGTTTTGGATGACCTCAAGTTTATGGAGGGTGGAAGATGGGAGGCTGGTCAGGAGAGCATTGGAATAGTCGAGTCTGTACAAACCATTTTATATTTAGCTGGAGACGTGCTGGTTAACCAAATCTAACCGCGAGGAAAGTAGGGGGCGGAGGGATGTTATCTGAATGGTGTCAAAACTGTGCAGAAAATTTACTGTTTATGGAAAAAAGGCAGCATAGCAAGTTCCTGTTAAGTAATCTTTTTTTGTTTAATTTTTAGCGCCATATATTTATCCAGATTTCACAGTCAGGTGTTAGAAAGTTTTCTTTTAACTGCTTGTTCCGGTTTCATGTACATGTTGAATTGGACAAACAAAGAAAAATATTTAAAGACCGAGGTAATCATACCACAGCCCCCCGATAGCCCGTGCCACCGATTTGGCTCAATGCCAATCTTTTCACCAACTATCCCACCCACAGGCCCCTCCTCAATCTTTTGGAATACAGTTGGCAAAAAGGGAAAAGGTGACAGGGAAGAAAGATCAGCCCCCTCCCCTCCCTTTTTGATTTTCAGTTTATTTTTACTTCAGCGTTGTGTTTATAACAACAACTACTTGCGTTCATATAGCGTCTTTAACGTAGAGAAAGTCCCAAGGAGAGTAGGGATAAGAGTTATTTATTTTTTAATTAGTTACAGCGGTACATGCCCATTAGTGCCTGCTTCAAGTGACAGGAGATGTGAGTTATACTGTTGGCTCCACCTCGCTCACCAGCACCCAAATTCCAGTTACATTTTAAACTTCGATCAGTGTTGATTCAATGTGGGAATCTTGACACTGCAGTTATTTTACGGAGATCCTTTCTGTTGACACAAAACTGGCACATAAGTTGTGACAATCTTCCATTTCTTAAGACACAGTTACACAACCAGTGTGAGGATTCAGCTTTGCTTCCTTAATTATGCAGACAAATCCTGGTTTTTCCCTCTATCTTTAACACCAGTCAACACCACAATTCTTGCGTCACCTACAGACAAATTGGAAGAGTATTAAAATAAAATACAACAACTTCCCTTTATATATCGCCTTTAACGTAGTAAAACGTCCCGTGGTGCTTCACAGGAGCGATTATCAAACCAAAAATTGACATCGAGCCAGAGGAGGAGACAATAGGACAGGTGACCAAAAGCTTGGTCACAGAGGTAGGTTTTAAGGAGTGTCTTGGTACCTCGGCCATTCCCTCTGCCTCCACAAGACGATCTCCTTTCTGGTCCTGAATCAGCTTCCTTTGACTATCCTTTTACTCTTTATATGTTTAGAAAAGACTTTAATGTTACCCGCTAATCTTTTCTCATAACACTTCCTTTGCCCCTCTTATTTCCTTTTGCAGGTTCCCCTCTGCACTTTCTGTACTCTGCTTGATTCCATCCCGAATTATGAATCTGATATTTATCATAAGCCTCCTTTTTCTGTTTCATTTCAATCTCAATATCTTTAGTCATCCGGGGAGCTCTAACTTTGGATCCCTTCCTTTCCCCCTCATAGGAATGTGTCTGGTCTGTGCCCGAACTATCTCCTCCTTGAAGGCCTCCCATTGCCCATTTACTGTGTTACCTGTGTTTCCAATCCACCTGGGCCAGATCCCCTTTCAACTCATTGTTAATTGAAATATGCAGGGTGGGTATAACGTGGGAATCCCACTCCCAACTGGTGCTCCACTGCTGGGAAGGAGGGAAGTTCTTTGGCGCTGCAGCAGTTAATGGGAGTGTGCCGCTTATAGGCTCAAAGCACAGGAATCTGGTGAATCTGTGCTGCACCCCCTCCAAGGCCAATATATCCTTCCTGAGATACAGTACCCAGAACTGAATGCAGTGTGTCCAGATGGGGTCTAACCAGAGCTCTGTACAGCTGTAACATAACTTCCACCCCTTTGTATTCCAGCTCCTTTGAGATGAAGGCTAACATTCCATTAGTCTTTTAAATTATTTTTGGTACCTGTCCAGTAGTTTTTAGTGATTTCTGTACTTGGACCCGTAAATCTCTCTGCTCTTCCACAGTTCCATTTAGAAAATACTCTGATCTTTCTTCCTTAGATCCAAAGTGGATGACCTCACACAGTTTCCCACATTGAACTCCATCTGCCACAGTTTTGCCCACTCACTTAATTTATCTATGTCTCTTTGCAACTTTCTGCTCCCGTCTACACTATTTACCCCGCGGGCCACCTAACTTAGTGTCGTCAGCAAACTTGGATACACAGCTCTCTGTTCCTTCATCCGAATCATTTCTAAATATAGTGAAAAGCTGAGGCCCCAGTACAGGTCCCTGGGGACACCACTAGTCACATCCTCCAGTTGGAGTACATACCCATTGGGGTCGATTTTCGGATGGCCGAGCGGGCGCGTTCGTGGCGGGGGGGGGGGGGACTGCTAAAATTGGGGATTCCCGGGTTCCCCAATGACGCGCTTAGATGCGCGCGCAGCCCCCGCATGCGGGACTCCCACCGGCAATTAAAGCCGGCGGGATCCCATTTAAACCAATTAATTACATAGTTCAGGTCGTTTGCAGACCAGATTGGGAGGATATTTTAAGAGGGGCGGGATTTTCATCTCAACTGAGCGTGTTTCCCGTACTGGGGGAAACACTCCCAGTTGAAATGGACGTGTTGCAGCCACCAGCCTGTGGGAGCTGCAAAGGTCCATTTGACAGGTGGGGCGGGGGGAGACCCTCACTCATTGCAGGAGGCCACTCTGTCACTTTGGACAAAGTTTGGCCTCCACCACCCTCCTCCTGACACAAAAATTCACAAACTTGCACACTTACCCTGGTGCGCAGACACATTTACCTACCTTGCGGACCCCCTCAAACGTACATCTTCCGGATGGGGGCCGCTGTAGCTGCAGTCATGACCTCTTCGGAGGACGAGCAGCATCACCAGCTTTGCCGTCCACCTCTGACATGTGGAGCTCCACAATATAGTGCTGTAACACATCCACCTGCACAGCAAGAGGGAGGGCAACCGCAGAGAGAGATGCGTCGCAGAAGGCATTACCCTCGCCACAGGGTCGTCAGACCGAGGCTCAGCTTCCTGGACCTCTCTGAGCAGCAGTGCACACGGAGGCTCAGAGTCACTCGACATGTAGTCGTGGACATCTACAGCCTCCTTCATGCCGAGCTGCTCCCGGCTGGCCCGAGCACCATCTTCTTACCTGTCGCTGTCAAAGTCACCACTGCCCTCAACAACTACTCCTCCGCATCCTTCCAGGGTGCCACTGGGGACATCGCCGACGTCTCTCAGTCTTCTGCACAAAAGAGCCCTACAAATATACCTACACCCACTCTGCGGTGACACAATGGGTGGCATCAGGTGTGAGTCTTTATGGTGATCCTCAGGAAAGGGAATTATTGCACAAACTAGACAAGATTTGCAAAGACGTGGCAGTAGTGGTGATAACAAATTTTAATGTGCTTGGCAAAACAAACAAAACTAAATGAAAAACATGACATTCTGTCATACATCCTTGTACATCCCCTTTGTGCTCACAAAACCTTAGCCTTACGTTTACGGGAACCCCTATGTGGTGCTACCCCTGTGGCTTCAGCAGAGGTAGTGGCAGGTTGCTCTTGTCCATGCCCTGACCGATGAAATGCTTTGCACGGACACCCTCTGGGTTTCGGTGCCCGTGAGGGCCCCTCCAAAGACTGCTCCACCTGCACCTGTGCAGGAGCAGACTCGGCCACCTGGAGAGGAGGCAGCATTGTGGGTACTGGTTGAGAGGGGGGCAACGGGTGAGACGTGGGAGAGCTTTGAGTGGCGTCCCCACTTCCATGTCCCCTTTCACCATCATTCCTCTCCTGGCCCAGGCCCACATCACTCCTTCCACCCTACTGGATGACAGTTTGGAGGACTTGTGTGAAGCCTTGGAAGGCCAGTTGTAAGATATCTGTCAGCCTGTTTAAGGCGGCAGAATGTTGCTCACCCTGAATCCGAACGGCCGTTGTCAGGGCCTGAATGGACTCATTGTTGAGCCGTGCTTGACGCTCGAGGGAGGCTAGCCTTCCCTCCATCGCAGACATTCCCGCACTTACCCGTGACACTATCTCAGAGATGCCCTCACATCCCTGCGACAGTATCTCGGAGATCCCCTCCTGTACCTGTGCCACCATTCCACTCATGCAGGAGTTGGACTCCTCCATCCTCTGCGCAATTGTGGAGAGTGCGCGTGGCACCTGTTCCAGTACCTCGGCAATGTGCTGCTGGCCCTCGATGACTCTTCTTTTCATGGCTGGCCCCCAGGGTTCAGCATCTGGGTCCAGCTGAGCAGAGCCTGGAGAAGAGTGCTCCCACCGAAGCGGACTCTCCGGGTCTGCTCGTGCTCACATGTGCGTGGTGACTCACCATGTGCAAGCCCAACTAACTGAGGACGGGGATCCACCGAGGTGTGTGTATCTGCGCTGGTGGATGGCTGGCTCAGATCTGACGATACCCCCTCAGAGGCCGGCAGATCCTCTGAGAAATCACCCTCCGCAGTCATGGCGGTCGCAGATGGCCCTGCAAAAGAACAGAAAGCAATATTAAGCATGTGGACAGATGTTGAGGTGCTGCAGATGCCAAGTGATGTTAAGATCATTCGCTATCATGAGTGCTGAGTGTTAGATTTCTGTCACCAGCCGTTTGTGAGCTCCCAGTCTCGGCATCCACCATGGACAGGCACTCCAGCGTCCGGCTTATTTCCAATGCCTGCTGCTCCGCGTCCGTTAGGACACCTGGTGTGGCGGGCCCCCTCCGGTCCTTGCCCTCTCCCGGGCATTCTGGCATCTCTTCTCCTATCAAGGCAAAACACAGAGAGGCGTGATTGAGTGATGGTTGCATGGTGACCTGCTGCATGCATTGGTGTGGGTGGAGGTGACCGTGAGGGAGTTGCATGGGAGGGTGCGTGTGAGACACAGCCATGAGATTGTATGAGGATTGGGTTGCGTGGTAGTGTTCGAATGGGGACAGGGGCGGTGAGTACGTGCAGGCAAGGTGAGGATGATAGTCGAGTGAATGTGAGGAGTGATGCGAGAGCGTTGTGGTGGCAGTGCAGAAGGAGTTGTGTAGTGGTGGTGGTGATGTGGAAGACGGAGTGTGGGAGAATGCGTAAGTATACTCAGTTTGGCTGACCTGGTTAGGTGATTAAAGCCCTTCCTGCACTGGACCCAGGTTCGGCACACATTGCCACTGCTAGTGACCTCCTCGGCCACCTCCAGCCAGGCCTTCTTGGTGGCGGAGGGAGGCCACCTCCTCCCATCCGATGGAAAAAACGTTTCCCTCACCCCATCGAGCAGCACCTGGAGTGAGGAGTCAGAGAACCTTGGGGCAGCCTTGCCTCTGGCCTGCTCCATTCTATTATTTTGGTTCTTTGCTGCAGGAGGAGCATTGAAGGACTGCCCCTTTAAATAGGGCTCCTCCAGCCGACAGCCTGTGATGCGGGTGCGCAGTGCGCCCGCTGCGCAGGTCTGCAGCGGGAAACCCGGAAGCACGCGTAAGTACATTCAATTAGGCTGCGATCGCGTGCGGAGCACCCCGATTTCACTGGGCGCGTTACCCACGCGCCGAGTCGACTCCCCGCTGCCAACCTGCCTCCCTCCTAACATCGGGCCCATTATCCTACTCTCTGTCTCCTAGCTCCTGACCAATTCCCTACCCAGGTCAATATGTTGCCTCCAATTCCATGCGTTTCCATTTTTGCTATTATGTGGAACCTTTACAAATGCTTTCTGGAAGTCCATATAAATAACATCCTTAGACAATCCCTTATCCACCATATTAGTAACCTCCTCAAAAAAATTCAACAAGGTTAGTTAGACATGACTTACCCTTTACAAATCAACGCTGGCTCGCTCTGATTAGTTCATATTTGTCCAGGCGCTCAGTCACTCTGCTCCTAATAAGACATTCGACTAACAGGTCTATATTTTCCCGGTTTCTCTCTCTCATCCTTCTTAAATAATGGAGTGACATTGGCAATTTTCCAATCCAAGAGGACAATTCCTGAATCAAGAGAGTTTTTGGAAGATCATGACTGGACCATCTACAATTTCCTCACCTACTTCTTTTAATTTAATGGAGTGGAAACCATCAGGTCCTGGAGATTTGTCTATCTTTAATCTCATTATTTCCTTCATTACCATTTTTTAAACTTATGTTAAATCTAGTACGTTCCTCACCGTGATTTATTTTTACTTTTCCTTGGATCTCTGGTTCTTTATTCTCATCCTCTACTGTGACGATGGATACAAAGTAGGTATTTAGCAAGTCTGCCATTTCCTTATTTCCAATTACAGTATCATCTGCGTCTGTCTTTAAGGGGCCCACATTACTCTTCGCCGCCCTCTTTCTTTTAATATATTTGTAAAAACTTTTAGTGTTATCCTTGTTATCCCTCGCAAGTTTTTTCTTGTATTTCGTTCTTGCAACTCTTACCACTTTCTTTGTATCCCTCAGCTGTTCTTTACATCTCCCCCAGTCCGCGGGATCTCCACTATCTTTGCATCTCTTAATCCCCACTACTCTCCTCCTTTCTACTTCCTCTCCTCCTCTTTCCCTATCAAATTCCTTCCTGCCCCTCTATCTGTTTAGTAGCCCTTCTTTCCAAATTCCTCTTATTCAATCTCTTTTCCTTCCTCTTTCCACTCTCCTTTCTCCTATCTTCCTTTCCCCTCCTTCTCTTCCTATCTACTGTTTCCTTTCTCCTTCACCTATCTCCTCTTCCTTCCTTTCACCATTTCTCCTATCCCCTCTTTCCTGTCTTCTCTCTCCTCTCCTCCCTCTTCCCCTCCTTGTATCCATTTTTCTTTCCTCTCTCCTCTCCCTTTCCTCCTCTCCTATTCCCTCTTTCCACTGTCCTCTCTCCTTTTTCTCTATCCCATTTCCTCCCTCTTCTCTCTCTGAATCACGTTCCTCTATGCTCCTATTCACTAGATCCTCAATCCTCCCTCCCTCCCTCTTTCCCCTTTCTATTTCCCCACTCCAATCTCCTCTACCCCTCTTCCTCTTCTTGCCTTCTATCTAACCCCTCTTTCTTCTCTCCCTCTTTCGCTGCCTTCTCTGATTAACCTCTTCTTATCCCTCTGTTTCTTCCCTCTTCCCATCTGCCTCCGCCCTCCCTCTCCTTTTGATATCACCTTCTTATTCCTCTTCCTATCCCGTCTGGTCTAACTCCCATCCTACCCACTCACATCCTCCGTTTTTCTCTGCTCCTCCCTCCTCCGCCTAGCCTCATATCCTTTCCCCTCTGTCCCCATTCCCTCTATCCTATCTCCTTTCTCCCTCCTATCCCATCTCTACCCCTCCTATCCCCTCTCTCTGCCCCTCCAATCCCTCTCTCCCCTGTATTAGGCTTGCCAACTGGTTGGAGGCATTCCTGGAGGTTTGATCATGTGATGCCTGATCACATGACTTCTACAAATGTTATCTCCATCCCCTCTGTCTACTTCCCCCCCACTATTTCCTTCCCCTCAATCCATTATTTCTCCCCTTTTCTGTACTGGTTCATCCCCCCATCTCCTCTCCCCCTTTATCTCCTTCCCCCTAGTTCCACCCTTCTTTTTATCTCCTTCCTCCTATCTCCTTCCCCCATCACCTCTCCCCTCTTTATCTCCTTCCCCTCCTCCCCATCTCCTTCTCCTTCTCCTCCCTGTTTACCCCCTCCCCATATCTCCCCCCTTTATCCACCTCCCCTATCTCCCCCTTTATCGCCCTATCTCCTCCCCTAACTGCTCTCCCTTTATCCCCTCCCCATCTCCCTCCCTCCCCCCCTCCCCCTCCCCCTCCCTCCCCCCCTCCCCCTCCTCCCCCGGTTCGTCTGAATATCGGGAGCGCGGGCTGACGGGCACGCGCCCCTCCTCAATACGCGCGCCCCCGCCCCCCCAATCCATCCATCCCGGACACGTGCGCAGCATCAGCAGTCGCCGCGCGCTCCCGCCCGTCTTGGGGGGGCTCGCGCGCGCCCGACGCTCGCTCCCGCCTGCCTGCGGCGCGCCCCCGCGCCCCCCCCCCCTCTCTCTCCCTCTCTCTCTGGCCAGTGCCGGAGCTGAGCCGAGCCCAGCGCCGCCTCAAGTCGCGCAGATGTGGGCGGAGGAGCCAGCGCTGCCGCCGCTGCTGAATCCCGCTCCCCGAGCAGCGCACCCCCGCTAACAGCAGCAGAGGGAGAGGGAGAGGGAGAGAGAGGAGGGAGCCCAGGTTGGTGCCAGTCCCCCTGTCCTGCCCTGCCCTGGGGGGCACTGCCCCCCCTCTCCCTCTGTGTGTTATCTCTCTGTGTGTGTGTGTGTGTGTGTCTCTCTCTCTAACAGATCCATATCCAGCAGCCGGGAAGCTAATGCACATTTATCAGGATGCAAACCTGCCCAGCAGCAGCAAGGAAGATTCAAAAAAGAAAATACCTGTTATATTATTAATCATTGAACCTTTCTCATTCCGATTGCAGTCCATGTTATGACTGGTTTATGGCTTGTTGCTGCAGTTTGTTGAGAGATGCTTGTGGATTTTCAGAATTATTCTCCGTGTATAATATATTTTTCGGAATTGCTGGAGAAATATTCTGTTTTGAGTTGGTGTATTTTCTTTTGAGATGTGTAATTCCTTCTCTTTCCCCTCCTTCCTGTCTTCCCCTTTGCTGAGAATGACAATGGATTGCAAGATGCATCTGTCAGCTTTTTAATGTAGCAAAACCCTAAATGCTCTCTCCTACAAGCAAAACGTGAAAGGGATTTGATTTACTATCTGAGAATCACCCAGTCTTGTCAGCAGGAAGGGTAGGGGGATTGGGCTGGCTTGGGGGTGGGTGGGTGGGTAAGGGAGAATTATATTTTTTAAGAGGGAATTGTATACAAAGGATGTATCACATCCAGAGCGGGCCATAGTAAATAGAATGAGATTAAAATAATATCATCACACAATGTAACTGGGGAAAGGTGTGCTGCTGTTCCCTGGTGGCTGGTATTGTGTTTATTGCAGCCGTGCCCCATCAGGGACCCAGTGAAAGTAGTATTGGGAGGTCTGCTGTGTGTAAAAGAGACACCGCAGGCTTTTTTTTCCCTTTTGTCGTTTGAATTGGTCCTCAGGGGCTGGTCCGGTTATCTGTGAAGTTAAATATGCAAGCTTCTGATGGGAAAAAAATCAGGGGGGGGGTTTGGGTGGGTGGAAAAATAATAAATTCTCTGGCTGACAACATGCAACGGGGTGTGAGATGTGCACAAACAACAAGAGGATGTTATTTCTTCAGGCAGGATGAGCTTAAATTTAGGAACAGTGGTTTTTTTTTTCTTATGTGTAGCATCTACCAGCGAGACTCAGACAACAACCTGCATTTATATAGCGCCTTTAACGGAGAGACGAGATTTGACGTCGAGTCACATAAAGAGATATTGGGACAGGTAACCAAGAGCTCGGTCAAAGAGGCAGATTTGGCATTGCGCGCGATTTGTCAGAGGGCAGGGCCGTTTCAGGTATGTTGTCAACCGAGTGTGATGCCTAAGGTGTGACAGGAAAAGTGTCACGGGAAGCAAGTGTGGCACTCACGAGAGGTGCACGCTAAGGGAAAGATGGTTAATATAACATTAGCGGATCTGTGTGGCGTCGTTCGTAGTTAGTCACTGTTTTGTAACAAAAGGAGTGTCATCAACAAAGCGTGACAGGAAATGTGTGACGCAAACAAATTACGGGAAGTAAGTGTGACAGAGAAGTGCATGCTGCATGTAAATGTGACCCTGCTATTCAAGACCGGAGAGAGAGAGAGAGAAATCAGGGACTAAAGGCCAGTTAGCCTGATATCAGTAGTAGGGAAAATGCTACAATCTATTAATAAGGACATAGTAACAGGGCACTTAGAAAATCACAAAAGGATTAGGCAGAGTCAACACAGTTTTATGAAAGGGAAATTGTGTTTAACAAATCTATTAGTTTTTTGAGGGTGTAACTAGCAGGATAGATAAAGGGGAACCAGTGGATGTAGTATATTTGGATTTTCAAAAGACATTTGATAAGGTGCCACATGAGAGGTTGTTACACAAGATCAGGGCTCATGGGATTGGGGGTAATATATTAGCATGGATTGAGGATTGGTTAACAGCAGAAAACAGAGAGTAGGAATAAACGGGTCATTCTCAGGTTGGCAGGCTGTAACTAGTGGGGTACCTCAAGGATCAGTGCTTGGGCCTCAGCTATTTACAATCTATATTAATGACTTAGATGAAGGGACCGAGTGTAATGTATCCAAGTTTGCCTACGATACAAAGCTAGGTGGGAAAGTAAGCTGTGAGGAGGACACAAAGAGGCTGCAAAGGGATATCGACAGGTTAAGTGAGTGGGCAAGAAGGTGGCAGATGGAGTATAATGTGGGGAAATCTGAGGTTATTCACTTTGGTAGGAAAAATAGAAAAATGGAATATTTTTTAAATGGTGAGAAACTATTAAATGTTGGTGTTCAGAGGGATTTAGGTGTCCTCGTACACGAAACACAGAAAGTTAACATGCAGGTACAGCAAACAATTAGGAAGGCAAATGGCATGTTGGCCTTTATTGCAAGGGGATTGGAGTACAAGAGTAAGGAAGTCTCACTACAATTGTACAGAGCTTTGGGGAGACCACACCTGGAGTACTGTGTACAGTTTTGGTCTCCTTACCTAAGGAAGGATATACTTGCCTTAGAGGCGGTGCAACAAAGGTTCACTAGATTAATTCCTGGGATGAGAGGGTTGTCCTATGAGAAAAGATTGAGTAGAATGGGCCTATACTCTCTGGAGTATACAAGAATGAAAGGTGATCTCATTGAAACATATAAGATTCTAAGAGGGCTTGACAGGGTAGATGCTGAGAGGCTGTTTCCCCTGGCTGGAGAGTCTAGAACTAGGGGACATAGTCTCAGGATAAGGGGTCGGCCATTTAAGACTGAGATGAGGAGGAATTTCTTCACTCAGAGGGTTGTGAATCTTTGGAATTCTCTACCCCAGAGGGCTGTGGATGCTCAGTCGTTGAGTGTATTCAAGGCTGAGATGGACAGATTTTTGGACTCTCGGGGAATCAAAGGATATGGGGATTGGGCAGGAAAGTGGAGTTGAGGTTGAAGATCAGCCATGATCTGATTGGTGGAGCAGGCTCAAGGGGGTTTATGGCCGACTCCTGTTCCTATTTCTTATGTTGTTATGTTCTTAAAACTTTTAAGATAATTGTCAAAAGAACCAGGGGGGAGATGAGGAGACATTCTTTTGATGCAGCGAGTTGTTATGATCTGGAATGCACTGCCTGAAAGGGCGGTGGAAGCAGATTCAATAATAACTTTCAAAAGGGAATTGGATAAATACTTGAAAAGGAAAAATTTGCAAGAGCTATGGGAAAGAGAGGGGAGTGAGACTAATTGGATAGCTCTTTCAAAGAGCCGGCACAGGCACAATGGGCCGAATGGACTTCTTCTGCGCTGTATGATTCTGTGATTCTATAATACCAGCAGATTGTGTAAATTGGAGAAGACCATATTTTATAGAAATAGGGATGCTATCAACAAAGTGTGACAAGAAAGTGTGATGCAAGAATTTGTGTGTATTTATTTCTGGGGTACGGCAGGGATCAGTACTTGGGCCCCAGCTATTCACAATATATATCAATGATTTGGATGAGGGAACCAAATGTAATATTTCCAAGATTGCTGACGACACAAAACTAGGTGGGATCATGAGTTGCGAGGAGGATGCAAAGAGGTCTCAGGGCGATTTATACAAATTGAGTGAGTGGGCAAATACATGGCAGATGCAGTATAATGTGGATAAATGTGAAGTTATCCACTTCTGGAGGAAAAACAGAAAGGCAGAGTATTATTTAAATGGTGATAGATTGGGAAATGTTGATGTACAAATGGACCTGGGTGTCCTTATACACCAGTCACTGAAAGCAAACATGCAGGTGCAGCAAGCAGTTAGGAAGGCAAATGGTATGTTGGCATTCATTGCAAAAGGATTTGACTACAGGAGCAAGGATGTCTTACTGCAGTTATACAGGGCCTTGGTGAGACCATATCTGGAGTATTGTGTGCAGTTTTGGTCTCCTTACCTAAGAAAGGATATAGTTGCCATGGAGGGAGTGCAGCGAAGGTTCACCAGACTGATTCCTGGGATGGCAGGACTGTCGTATGAGGAGAGATTGGGTCGACTCGGCCTGTATTCACTCGAGTTTAGAAGAATGAGAGGGGATCTCATTGAAACATATGAAATTCAGACAGGGCTAGACAGACTGGATGCAGGGAGGATGTTTCCCCTGGCTGGGGGGTCCAGAACGAGGGGTCACTGTCTCAGGATACAGGTTAGGACATTTAGGACTGAGATGAGGAGAACTTTTTTCACTCAGAGGGTGGTGAACCTGTGGAATTCTCTACCACAGAAGGCTGTGGAGGCCAAGTCACTGAATATATTTAAGAAGGAGCTAGATAGATCTCTAGACACAAAAGGCATCAAGGGGTATGGGGAGAGAGCGGGAATACGGTATTGAGATAGAGGATCAGCCATGATCATATTGAATGGCGGGGCAGGCTCGAAGGGCCGAATGGCCTACTCCTGCTCCTATTTTCTATGTTTCTATCTTGCAGGAAGTGACTAGATTAGGATAATCTGGCCTCATCAACAGTAAATTCCTGGTGTAGGTCAGGACAGATACAGTCGTTACAGTGTCAAGCAGACATCTGGATTTGCCCCACCGTCCCTCTGCATTGAGGCATAAAGTTGTATTCGTGCTATTTTCAAAGCAGCCTGGTCATTAATCTAACCGCAGCATCCACCCCACTTTTCCAATAATCTGATTTGATTCTAAAGGGTTCAGACTCTCCAATTGTGGGGAAGTCCAGAACAAGGGGGCCTAACCTTAAAATTGGAGCTCGGCCGTTCAGGGGTGATGTCAGGAAGCACTTCTTCACACAAAGGGGAGTGGAAATTTGGAACTCTCTCCCCCAAAAAGCTGTTGCGGCCGGGGGTCAATTGAAAATTTCAAAACTGAGATTGATCGGATTTTTTTTAGGTAAGGGTATTAAGGGTTGCAGAACCAAAGCGGGCAGATATGGATCAGCCATGATCTAATTGAATGGCGGAGTGGGCTCGAGGGGCTGAATGGCCTCCTCCTGTTCCTATGTTGAAATTGTGAAGCATCTTATTGCGGTCGGGACAATTGAAGAGCACGGGGACTGAAATCAGTGTGAGATGTGTGTAATGAACATGCTAATTATTTTATTCTTTTATTTGCTATCTTAATGAGATGTTAATTGGTTTATTTTAAACGTCTTTGCTTAAACTGAGGGAAGATGACTTCCATGGGAACTTGCTAACTAATAGTGCATTTGTTAATATTGTATAGGATGTGCGGTAGTGGAGTGGTTATGTTATTGGACTAGTGATCTCGCGGCCTCGCCCACTAAATTCTAGAGAATGTGAGTTCAAATCCCACATGGCGTTTGGAGAATTTGAATTAAGTTTATAATAAAAAGCTGGTGTCAGTAGAAGTGATTATGAAGCTGTTGGATTCTTGTAAACTGGTTCACTAATGTCCTGGTCTGGGCCCATATTTGACTCCAGTCCCACACCAACATGGTTGACTCTTAACTGTCCTCTGAAGTGGCCCCTGCAAGCCACTCAGTTGTATCAAACCACTATTCACAAGGACAACTGGGGATGGGCAATTAATGCTGGCCTTGCCAGTGACGCCCACATCCTGACAATTAATTTAAAAAATGATTTCAACCCCATGAGAGGTTTTAGGAACGGGAAAAGGCTATTATCATGAGCAAACCAATCACTTTTGCTCAAGTCAACCCACTTGCTCACCATGTCCCTCAATCCCTCCTCTCTCCAGAAATGCCTGTTGCCCCATTAAGAATGGCCTTACTCTGCTGTTGTCATAGGCACGAGTGGAGCGTTCCTCTCGCTCTTAATATCAGCTCTAACATGCCAATCATCTTGCCTAAATTTGGAGGTTCCCAAAAAGCTTCTAATGGAAGCCCTGAGGGGAGGTCAGGACATAATGTAAATGCAAATGGATGAAAGTTATTTAAGTATAAATAACCAGTGCACAAATACATGCACCCAGTAAATGGATACTATGAACAGTAGGAATGTCCAAACTGTAGTCCTTGGGTCATTTCTGATACTTAAGTCCTCCAGCCCATAAAGCCCAAGCAAGTCGATCCTATTTGTGTTGGTATTGACTGGTTTATCCTGTTTGAATTTTGTAGGCCTGGAGGTTTGGAAAGCTTTGTTGCCTCAATAATTGCATAATTCCTACATCAAGGAACCCAGATCTGTTAGTATTAGCAATGTGAGGTATATATGTAAATTAATGGAACATGGACACAACCTTTTGTACATCAGTAAATTGCGCATGGCTATGGTCAGTTGATGAATATAAGTTTTCTTCTATACAAGATAGTTATGGAATTGGGGAGAGACTGCAGCAACTCACTCCACAGAGCCACCTAGTGGCCAGAGCCTGCCCTGCATCGTGACTGTTGACATAGCAATATTGAATGGGAAATGGTGACAACAATTTACAATGGTAAATGTTGGCAGAAAAGCGTGACTGAAAATTGTGACAACGGGAAATTTGTGGACAGAAAATGCACACCTGATGCAAGATTTTTACTAATATACAGAGTACGGTAGCTTAGTCACTACGGTACCGGACTAGCAACCCAGTGATTATGAGCTCAAAATCTACCATGGCAAGTTGTAAAATTAAATTCAATAAATATGGTCATTTGTGGGCTAGAAATATTATTTTTCCCATGCTGTTTTAACTAAGGCATTAGCCCATTTATAATAAGGCATGAGCCCATTTATAATATGCCCCTTCCTTTAAATAGTGGACAAGGAAATTTGATAGAAGTGCGAATATCTTAGAGCGCAATTTCAATCCATAAGTTGATTGAAGTTCTCCTAACCTTGTGTGGTCGCTGGTGAGCCCATATTTGGAATATTGTTTTGGGAACCTTCCAAAGGTCATTGATGTGTTGGGGAGCATTTATAAATTGTGTCATGGATTTCGGCCTAGAGACCGCAAGGCCACATGGAGCCCTCTAGCCCTGGCAGTTCAGTGTTATTTGTGCTTATAATTATTGTTTGCTGGTTTGTATTTTGTTGGTCTGAAGGTTTGGAGAGGGCTGTTTTTAGCAGATTCACCAGAATGATACCGGGGCTAAAATGGTTAAATTACGAGGACAGGTTGCATAGACTAGGCTGGTACTCCATCGAATATAGAAGATTAAGGGATGATCTAATTGAGGTGTTTAAGATGATTAACGGATTTGATAGGGTAGATAGAGAGAAACTATTTCCTCTGGTGGGGGGAGTCCAGAACAAGGGGGTATAATCTTAAAATTAGAGCTAGGCCGTTCAGGGGTGATGTCAGGAAGCACTTCTTCACACAAAGGGTACTTGAAATCTGGAACTCTCCCAAAAAGCTGTTGAGGCTGGGGGTCAATTGAAAATTGAGATTGATAGATTTTTGTTAGGTAAGGTGTTAAGGGTTACGGAACCAAGACGGAGTTAAGATACAGATTAACCATTGAATGGTGGAACAGGCTCGAGGGACTGAATGGCCTACTCCGTTTCCTATATTTCTATGTTAGCACTGTTGCCTCATTGTTGGATAAATCCTAAATCAGACCACCACAATGTGTTACTATCAGCAACTTGAGATGCGTGGAAATTAAGGGGACCGTGGATTTAAACTTTAATGGTGGCCTCGAGGCTCCATGGTACACATTGTGCAGCTCATGAAGACACAAACTTGGAGACCCCTGACCTGTTATGCAAAGCAATCCATAAAACTAAACTTAAGTTCAGTGGAGACATGATCCAGGTTTCAACATTTCTGAGAAGCACATGTGATGTAGATCTGAGCAACCTACTCAACCTAAACTGTGAGCACAGAATGAACAGATCTGAAATAAGACAAGTGGTTCAAAGAAAGTTCTCCCCATGGTCCCCACACAACACATGCACACATGTGGAGCAGACTACGCAAAAAGCAGTTGAGGTTGGGATGAGTAATTCCATTTGAAAGGAGCGGGATGAATATCTAGTTGGGAATGGGATTGGTGGTAAGGGGGACAGGTACAGACTGAGATGTCAATGAGTCCATAGGACTCAGTGGTCCATAGGTGGCAAAGTTTGTCTGAAGGACAGCAGACCACAGTTTAATAGTGAAGATGTGACAGTAGATGAATAATCTGAATTTGCTTGAGAACCTTTGGGGATTATGGAGCATTTATACAGACCATTTTGTCAGGAGATTAAATGGGTGGGTCGAACCCATAATAGGGTTGAGTGTACATGGGCATTGGAAGGAGATTAAATGGATGGGGTAGAGCCCATAATAGGGTAGGATGTAAATGGACTGTGGAAGAAGATTAAGTAGGTGACATAGAGTCCATGATAGGGTAGATTGTACATGGAATGTAAAGGAGATTAAATGGGTGGGGAGAGTCCATGATAGGGGAGAGTGGACATGGACTGTGGAAGGTGATTAAATGGGTGGGTAGAGTCCATGACAGGGTAGAGTGTGCATGGACTGTGGAAGGTGATTAAATGGGTGGATAGAGTCCATGATAGGAGAAGAGTGTACATGGGCTGTGGGGGGAGATTAAATGGGTGCTCAAGCTTTAAAACCTATAAAGAGAAGGACAAGAAAGGTAGGTCATCAATAGGAAGATTCTTTCAGAGTAAGTCAGGTTAGTCGAACCAGTGGACAGAAATTTAAATTAGTGAAAAATAAATTTAAGACAGGTATCAGAAAGAATGAAGAAGGCAGTAGAGGCAAGTAGATTGGGGGAGTTCAGGTTGGAATTGGTTGCCTGACGGGTGAGTTGTTGACCTAATGAGACGAACCTGATTGGCTGAATGGCTTTTTCCATCTTTGGTTTTATGTGGGTGAGGGAGCATCATTACTTCTCAGAGAAACTTGCAAGTTCATGGTGGTCATGGTTCACAAATGAAGCAACAGAGAATGACCAACAGAACAGCAGAAAAGACTGGGTAAACACCATCACTTAGGCTACCTGGACAAAGCCAAGGCATCTTTCTATGGTAGGCTAGGTGTGAATGGCCTCTAGCAGTAGCCTAGTGGGATTCCTATAGTGCAGGATATTACGAGGCTGAAAAGAATGAGAGGGAAAGTGAGGTAAGTCAAAAATATGATTAGTTGATAGTAAAGGGTACATTTCCAATTACATGCTCCCAGCTTTACGTAAAGGGAATTTTTTTTTTATTCGTTCACGGGATGTGGGCGTCGCTGGCAAGGCCGGCATTTATTGCCCATCCCTAATTGCCCTTGAGAAGGTGGTGGTGAGCCGCCTTCTTGAACCGCTGCAGTCCGTGTGGTGACGGTTCTCCCACAGTGCTGTTAGGAAGGGAGTTCCAGGATTTTGA
Organism: Heptranchias perlo; assembly: GCF_035084215.1. Taxonomy (NCBI): domain Eukaryota; kingdom Metazoa; phylum Chordata; class Chondrichthyes; order Hexanchiformes; family Hexanchidae; genus Heptranchias; species Heptranchias perlo. The sequence goes on from NC_090332.1 coordinate 3,123,615, forward strand.
CCCAGCGACAATGAAGGAACGGCGATATATTTCCAAGTCGGGATGGTGTGTGACTTGGAGGGGAACGTGCAGGTGGTGTTGTTCCCATGCGCCTGCTGCCCTTGTCCTTCTAGGTGGTAGAGGTCGCGGGTTTGGGAGGTGCTGTCGAAGAAGCCTTGGCGAGTTGCTGCAGTGCATCCTGTGGATGGTGCACACTGCAGCCACAGTGCGCCGGTGGTGAAGGGAGTGAACGTTTAGGGTGGTGGATGGGGTGCCAATCAAGCGGGCTGCTTTATCTTGGATGGTGTCGAGCTTCTTGAGTGTTGTTGGAGCTGCACTCATCCAGGCAAGTGGAGAGTATTCCATCACACTCCTGACCTGTGCCTTGTAGATGGTGGAAAGGCTTTGGGGAGTCAGGAGGTGAGTCACTCGCCGCAGAATACCCAGCCTCTGACCTGCTCTCGTAACCACAGTATTTATATGGCTGGTCCAGTTAAGTTTCTGGTCCATGGTGACCCCCAGGATGTTGATGGTGGGGGATTCGGCGATGGTAATGCCGTTGAATGTCAAGGGGATGTGGTTAGACTCTCTCTTGTTGGAGATGGTCATTGCCTGGCACTTATCTGGCGCGAATGTTACTTGCCACTTATCAGCCCAAGCCTGGATGTTGTCCAGGTCTTGCTGCATGCGGGCTCGGACTGCTTCATTATCTGAGGGGTTGCGAATGGAACTGAACACTGTGCAGTCATCAGCGAACATCCCCATTTCTGACCTTATGATGGAGGGAAGGTCATTGATGAAGCAGCTGAAGATGGTTGGGCCTAGGACACTGCCCTGAGGAACTCCTGCAGCAATGCCCTGGGGCTGAGATGCTTGGCCTCCAACAACCACTACCATCTTCCTTTGTGCTAGGTATGACTCCAGCCACTGGAGAGTTTTCCCCCTGATTCCCATTGACTTCAATTTTACTAGGGCTCCTTGGTGCCACACTCGGTCAAATGCTGCCTTGATGTCAAGGGCAGTCACTCTCACCTCACCTCTGGAATTCAGCTCTTTTGTCCATGTTTGGACCAAGGCTGTAATGAGGTCTGGAGCCGAGTGGTCCTGGCGGAACCCAAACTGAGCATCGGTGAACAGGTTATTGGTGAGTAAGTGCCGCTTAATAGCACTGTCGACGACACCTTCTATCACTTTGCTGATGATTGAGAGTAGACTGATGGGGCGGTAATTGGCCGGATTGGATTTGTCCTTTTTGTGGACAGGACATACCTGGGCAATTTTCCACATTGTCGGGTAGATGCCAGTGTTGTAGCTGTACTGGAACAGCTTGGCTAGAGGCGCAGCTAGTTCTGGAGCACAAGTCTTCAGCACTACAGCTGGGATGTTGTCGGGGCCCATAGCCTTTGCTGTATCCAGTGCACTCAGCCGTTTCTTGATATCACGTGGAGTGAATCGAATTGGCCGAAGACTGGCTTCCGTGATGGTGGGGATATCGGGAGGAGGCTGAGATGGATTATCCACTCGGCACTTCTGGCTGAAGATGCACATCCCAAAGCTTTCACTCCATGAATTTTAATGGGTGGAAAATCGTAGGTTGCAATTTCCTTTTGTGTGCTCCCAATGGGCAGGCCTCAGAGCTAGGAGGATGCAATCGGAAAATGAACCCTTTCGAGTAGGTTATAATAGGCTGTAGGAGGAAGGGAAGACCGAGGACATAAGGAGCTCCACAGTTTTGAAGCTATGGAAAACAATAAGTTAGAGTAGGAGGCTTTGGATCAAGGTTGATATTTCCACCACCTCTCAGGATGTCCCAAAGCGCTTCACAGCCATTGAAGTATTTTCGAAGTGTAGTCACTGTTGTAATTACCGAAGTGCAGCAGCTAATTTGCACACAGCAAGGTCCCGACTGCAATGAGATAAATGACCAGATAACCCATGGTGTTGATTGAGGGATGAATATTGGTCAGGACACTGGGAGAACTCACTGCCCTCCTTCGGAGGGTGCCGTGGGATCTTCAGATGTCCAACCGAGCAAGAAGACTGGGCCTCGATTTAACATCTCATTCAAAAGACAATGCCTCCGACAGTGCAGCACTCCCTCAGTACTGCACTGAAGTGTTAGCCTGGATAATGGGCTCAAGTCTGTGAAGTGGGGGTTGAAACTTCTGACTCGGGGAGAGTGCTACCTCTAAGCCAAGGCTGACACCTTGGGCCGTGAAACTCGATAGGGGGTCTACCAGTCTCCTGCCGGAGTTGCTTTTTACGTGGTTGTATGACGTTCCTCTCTCTGCTGTTTTAACCCAGGTGTTATTCCATTTCAAACAAACAGGTTAATGGTTCAATTAAATAGCATTCAGGAATGTCATACAAATATATCAGGCATTTGTAAATCAGTATTGTGCACTGTAATTTCTAGCCTGTGGTTATTTCTACCTCCAAGGTGGTCTAAGACTGTAAGAGTGATTATCGGAAAGTAGCTGGAGATGATCAATTGAACCTTCCCGGAGACTGTTTGTTTCCGAGTACAGCCCAAAGTAAGCGGTAAACTCCATCCGAGGCTAAATACTGACACAACATCCTGTGCAAGATCTGGAGTTTCACTTTGTTCTGGGGATGTGGGTGGTGCTGGCAAGGATGCATTTATTGCCGATCTCTAGGTGCCCTGAGAAGGTGGTGGTGGGCCTTCTCCTTGACCTACGGCAGTCCTCGTGGTGATGACCCTCTGTAATAGCTGTTTTAGTAGTGAGGGGCTTGCTAGGCCACTTCAGTGGGTATTGAGAATCAAGCATGTAGTGTGGGATGAGAGTCATATGTGGGCCCACCTTGGTAGGGAAGGCTTTGCCTCGGTTTATATCTCACCTGAAAGATGGCATTGGATTGAGGGATATGGTGAGAAGGTGGGTAGGTTGGAATTAAGGATATTGTGAGAAGTAGAGTAGGCTGGATTCAGGAATATGGTGAGTAGGCATGTTTAAGGAAGTGATGAGAAGGCAAGGAGACGGGATTGAGGGATATGGTGAGGAGACGAGATTGAAATCTATCAAACAAGGGACAAAGTTGTTGGACTTAATGAAGTATCTCCCTTTTAACATGTCCTACATTCTGTAGCCAGATGGGTTTATTTACCAGCACCTCTGTATTCATGTAAACTCCAAAGGAGACAGGCTTCACAGATGTTGTTTATTAAACTGGGGAATGCAAATTTGTTCTAAATAAAATATTTAGATGGGGAACATCACAAAAAAAAAAAGAATTATAAACAATATTCCCTCTCCTCCTTCGGTACTATTGACTGAGAAATGTGTTAAAATTAGAAATCGTTGTGAGTAAAACAGTCATTTTTTAGAAATCCTTCATGATCTGACTTGCTTCGATGAGCGCTACTTCAGACAGTGTCCAATAATATACAAATCGTAGGTGTTTACCCTCAATGGATTCAAATCACATCAGAAAACAGAGGGTCAAGGCAGCGTGGAGAGTCACACGGAGCTTGGAGCCTCCGATTTCTGTGTAACCCGTTCACCACCATTTTTTTTTACTTGACACACCCTTGACCTTTCACCCCTGAAGATGCCAACTCCCTGCCAAGGTTCAGTTCCACAGAAACCAGTTGCCCTCCGGTACCTCACCCGAAATGAGAGGAACATTTCCTCTGTCAGCAAGGGTTCTACACTGAATGAATTTGAGGCAGGCTCAATCCAGATTAGGAATATAGGAACAGAAGGAGGCCATTCAGCCCCTCGAGCCTGTTCCGCCTTTCAATTAGATCATGGCTGATCTGTATCTTAACTCAATCTCCCCGCCTTGGTTCCGTAACTCTTAATACCCTTACCCAACAAAAATCTATCAATCTCAGTTTTTACATTTTCAATTGACCCCCAGCCTCATCAGCTTTTTGGGGGGAGAGAGTTCCAGATTTCCACTCCCCTTTGTGTGAAGAAGTGCTTCCTGACATCACCCCTGAACGGCCTAGCTCTAATTTTAAGGTTATGCCCCCTTGTTCTGGACTCCCCCCACCAGAGGAAATAGTTTCTCTCTATCTACCCTATCAAATCCTTTAATCATTTTAAACACCTCAATTAGATCACCCCTTAATCCTCTACACTCAAGGGAATACAAGCCTAGTCTATGCAACTTGTCCTCATAATTTAACTCTCTAAACCCCGGTATCATTCTGGTGAATCTGCATCCCCTCCAAGGCCAATATATCCTTCCTGATGTGCGGTGCCCAGAACTGAACGCAGTATCTCCAGATGGGGTCTGACCAGAGCTTTATATAACTGTAGCGTTCCATGCGAATGTGAGCCCACAGTACAAAAGTGTCCATAATTCCACACTAATTGGCACAAAGTGGACAATACCACCCGGGAGAGGCTGTGAGGACAGCTGGTAAGGCAAGTGGAGAAACGTCTCTGACTGGTCCAGCAGGGACTGGTCCTCTGAGGCTGCGGCTGAAGTACATTGTCTGGGCAGAGTAGAAGGGAACTCGATTCTGCATCTGGCCTGTGCTGTACCTGACCTGGGAGTGCTAGAGTGTCAAAAGTGACTAAAACTGCTCCACTCCCTAGCGTGCAATGGTAGATCTGTTTGAGTCTGAGAATTTAGAGATGTTCCTTTAACACCACTCAAAGTTGCAACTGAGCAACAGTCGGACCTGCAGGGCGGAGTTTGTAAACTGAGCTAAAGTTATTTTTAACCATATCAAATCCAGTTGGATCCTAACAGCAAGTGGAGAGACTGGAGAAGCCGGGATTGTTCTCCTTTTGAGCAGAGAAGGTCAAGGGGAGATTTGATAGAAGTGTTCAAAATCACGAAAGGTTTTGATAAAGTAAATAATGAGAAACTGTTTCTACTGGCAGGAGGGTCGGTAACCAGAGGACACAGATTTAAGATAATTGGCAAAAGAGCCAGAGGGGAGATTTTTTTTTAACGCAGCGACTGTCATGATCTGGAATGCGCTGCCTGAAAGGGCGGTGGAAGCAGATTCAATCATAACTTTCAAAAGGGAATTAGATAAATAATTGAAAATCAAAAAAATTGCAGGGCTATGGGGGAAAGAGCAGGGGAGTGGGACTAATTGGATAGCTCTTTCAAAGAGCCAGCACAGGCACGATGGGCCGAATGGCCTCCTTCTGTGCTGTAAGATTCTATGAAATGGAAAAGCACAAATGCTGATGGGGTTCCATACAGTGTGACTCATGAACTGGACTGGACATAACCAGTTGTGTGTCTGTGTGTGTGTGTGTGTGTCTGTGTGTGTGTTTTACTTGTGAACCAAGCACGACACCACACTGGTACGTGAATGGTTTGCTCTTGATTAATTAATTGACGTGAAACAACAGAGGAAAATAGAAACTGCGCCTTCCCTTATTTCCAGTGCCACATGACAGGACATGCCAGCCTGGACCAGTGGGGCTTCCTTCAAACAGACTTGTTCTAGCCGGGGATGTAGTTAATTAATCGAATGAGCGACCCTGTGCTTGATGCGCAGATGAAATTAAGAGTGGACCCCACTGTGTTTATGTACGGTGCACTCCTTGGCTTGGTAAAAACTCCAGCTAATACGGAGTGTCCAGGGTCTGGCTTGTTTACTGTTACACCGAAATTTTCGACTGATATTTGCTCTGACGCTTTCCATCTCTCCCTCCCTCTCTCTTCCATCATGGCTCTCGATCCTATATTCCCTTTAGTATTTGTTCTGCCCAATATTCATCCCACAACCGACACCTAAAATGGATTATCTTGTCACTTATCTCGTTGCTGTTTGTGGGATCTTGCTGTGCAGAAAGTAGCTGCCGCATTTCCCACATTACAACAGTGACTACATTTCTAAAAGTACCTCATTGGCATTCAAGCTCTTTGGGACGTCCTGAGGTTGTGAAAGGCACTATATTAATGCAAGTTCTTTCTTTATTCAGTCTATGAAATCTATCTTTATTTAAAAAAATTCTCTCTTTTTCTCTTTCTCTAACTTTTTCCACCATATCTCTTTTCTCTTTCACTTTCTCCCTCCCTCCCTGACTTTCTTTTTGTCTTTTGTCTTTTTCTCTCTCATGCTTTCTCAATACAAAGGTAGTGTAACTGTTGTGCAGATAAATGATAAATTAGTGAAAGAGTGTATTTGCCAGCAATATGTTGTCACTAACATTTGCACGGATGTACTGAGTAAGGCTTGCACTCTGGCTGGGGTCAGAGGAGAATCATTGGGATAGAAATTCGTCTAGGCTGGTTTCGGGCCCAGACTCGGTGCCACGCAGACAGTCCGTGCCCCAACCAAGTGGCCCGGGGCCAGCCCGAAATTGGGCCTACGGCCTCATTAGCATTTAATGCGCAAGCTGCCGCCACTGGTCATGCCTCCACAGGCAACTCGTGTATTTGTACCTTGCTGGCAGTGTCCAGAAGGTATGTCCCGGGGGGCTGGGTTGGGGTTTGTGCCGGGATGGGATGGGGGTAGGGATTACATAAGAACATAAGAAATAGGAGCAGGAGTAGGCCAATCGGCCCCTCGAGCCTGCTCCGCCATTCAATAAGATCATGGCTGATCTGGATTGATTGCAACCACTGTGGAGTTGGGGGAGTGGGGTGATTGCGATGATTGGTGTTGAGGGGAAAGCAGACCTGCTCCTCCTGGCTCCACACAAAGGTTTTTTAAAAAATAAATAATTCTCCAAACGTTATCTTTGGTTGGCAGCCTCTATTTAGGCCGCAGTGGCTGCTTGAGATCCCTGAGCTGAGCAGGCCCGACGCCTGCAATTGAATTTCTGCGAGGGGACCTAAAAGAGGTGGCAGGCCCTGGTTTACATATTTAAGGGACCTAGTGGCTGAAAATTAGCCCGCGCCAATTTACGGGCAGACATTTTTCATTCTTTTGGCGTCCTTGGGACGCAGGTCGCTGGTCCCCAAAATTAGGCCTCTCTGCGCCCGTTTTACACCTGTACAACAGGCACAACGAGGCCTAGTTTCTACCCTGTTGTGTCATTTTACCTGTTGCTTTGCTGCAATAAATGCTCCTTTATTGTTGCCGTGACTACCACACTGGGCACTAAAGTCCTCCAACTGTTCCTACTTCTTGTTGAAGATGAATTTTGCAAAGAAAAATGTTTGCTTAATCTTGCAGTACTACCCCACAAGGGAATTGTACATAGAAAGGCGTAGACGTTACATGGCGCAAAAAGGCCATTCGGTCCAGTAAGCCCATGTCGATGTTTACTCTCCACGCGAGCAAATAGTTCCAATCACATTTACCCACCCTGCTCCCAACTAACCACTAACCCTGGTTATGAATCCCACAGCCTCATAACTCTCTGTGTGAAGAGGTTTCTCCTGCCCTCTGTTCTAAATCTCTTGCATTTAATCTTGTAATCAAAGTGTCAGCCTGGGCTCAGTTAGTGGGTCACACTCTCGCCTCTGGTTCAAACCTCACTCCAGAGACTTGAGCACACTCCCCCAGTGCAGTACTGAGGGAGGGCTGCACTGTCGGAGGTGCCGTCTTTCAGATGAGCTGTTAAACCGAGGCTCCGTCTGCCCTCTTAGGTGGATGTAAAAGATCCTACGGCCACTATTCGAAGAAGAGCAGGGGAGTTCTCCCCGGTGCCCTGGCCAATATTTATATAATATTTATCCCTCAACCAACATTCACTAAAAAAGAGTATCTGGTCACTATCACATTGCTGTTTGTGGGATCTTGCTGTGCGCAAATTGGCTGCCACGTTACAACAGTGACATAATTGGCTGTAAAGTGCTTTGGAACGCCCTGAGGTCATGAAAATTCGATATAAATACAAGTTCTTTCCACTCTCTTGTAATCTATGGCCCCTCATTCTTGATCCTTCAATTTAAACCCTTGGGTAGAAGTTACTGAGTTAAAACTTAAGGGAAAGAGACTGTGAGAAAAGTGGGAAAAGTCTACATGACAAGTTATTCACAAGGGTGCTAGCTAAAACATTTATTTAAATATCTTCAATTAATAAGTTCTAATTAAGACTTCCAATCTCACTAGAGCAATTAAATGTAGTTTATTTTAAGCACTATTCGATAACGTCCCCCAAAGACTATCTGTCACGGTGTAAAAATAAGTTTGCCTTTTTCAAAAAATGGAGGATTTACTTCAGAACAAAAAAAAATCAAAGGAGAGGCTAAAAACTGCTTATTCCAGAAACGCACTGTGGTTTTTTTGATGATAAAGGGCCTTTCTTCCACCAATAATTTTTTTTTCTCCGTCTGGTTTCCCCGTGACATTCAGGCTCCTCTCGGGTCTGTCTCAGGCTCACACTCAGAACGGGCCCCTAGAATTCCCTCCTGTAATCCTTTTCACACTTTCCCATTCCCTCCAATTTGACATCACCAGAAAATCGTGACATTGATCCCTCAATTCATTAAGAACCCGAGGTGAGATAAGGGAGACATTTTTTTACGCGGCGAGTTGTTACGATCTGGAATGCGCTGCCTGAAAGGGTGGTGGAAGCAGATTCAATAATAATTTTCAAAAGGGAATTGGGTAAATAGTTGAAGGGGAAAAATGTGCAGGGCTACGGGGAAAGAGCAGGGGGGCAGTGGGACTAATTGGATAGCTCTTTCAAAGAGCTGGCACAGGCACGATGGGCTGAATGGCCACCTTCTGTGCTGTATGATTCTAAGTCCTTTCCCCCAGTATGATGCTCCCTCCTGTTTCTCCAGTCTCTGTCTCTTTTCCCATCAACTATCTCCCTCTCCCAGTGCCACAGGAGCTCTGCGAGTTCAAGATACGAAAACGCAGTCCCCGTTGCTCTGTGATGCAACGTGACGAAGATGATCAGCGACCGTGTCGTTGCGCGAACTCCCCTTCCCCACCCTTTTATACACCAGCTGAAGGAAGTGAAATTCGACATGCATGGTAGCAAATCGGTAGCCCGTTTTACACCCTGCCCGATTTTGAGGTCAGCAGAAGAGAAGCATTCTCTCAGTACTGCACTGGGAGTGTCAGCCTAGATTACGTTCTCCAGTCTCTGGAGTGGGACTTGAACCCACGACCTTCTGACTCAGGGCCGTGTGTTCTACCCACTGAGTCACAGCTGACACCCAACCTGAGAAAACTAAGTGAAGGGCCAAGGTCCACAGAGCAGCACAGCACCAAGAAGAAGTGGCTCGGTGATGCTAAGTTTGGACGAGCCTGTGGTTTGTACATAAAAGCGTAAGAAAATTCAGACCATCTACCTCAGCGAGCATGCTCCATCCACAGTCCATCACGGACTCCCCTCTCCCCCCTTAGCCACCAGCTGTTGATCCCTTGCTGTGAGGAACATCCTACTTGTACTTCTTTTGAGGGGGAAAAAAAGCACAACCAGTGCTTATTAACATACAAGGATACTGGGAAAGGCTATTGAAGTAGGTTTAGAGTAGATAGCACCAGTTGATGGGCTAGCACTGGTGCGTGTGCGATGGGCCAAACAGCCTCGTTCTGTGCTCTCTAGAACCTTGTTCCCCATTCTCAACAGACACTGATTGCTGCAGGAGGAATGACTGAGGGAGGCGAGGAGTTTTGAGCTCCTGAGTTGGAGAGAAGAACAGATTGTAGTCTAGGAATTGGACCTCATTATGGCTGTTTTCAGGGGCAAAAAAAACAATTTCCTGGGGCCGTCTCTCGTGGTCCAAGGGCACCAGAAATATGTCTGACCCCCATATTGGATAAATATTTGAAGAAGATGTGGAGAAGTGGGATTGCTGTTGGATTGTTCTAGCAAACTAACCGAATGGCCTCCTTCTGTGTTGTATACGTCTATGGTTCCATAGATGAGATTAAAATGTTTCCTGTACTATTGTAGTTTCAGGATGTCACACCTGATATCAGGACTGCTTGCTAGAAGTCCAAAGGAATGCTTTAGGGCTGTGTTTTACATAAAAAACATCTAACAGTGAGAGAGAGACAGAAAGAGTTTGTGTTTCAGAGAGAGAGTGAGTGAGTGTGGGCAGGAGAGAGGAGTGCATAAGATAGAGTATGCGAAACAGAGTGACTGTGCAATTCTGTGTGTGTGCACGAATATAAGTGTGCATGAGAGTACAAGAGAAGGCGTACAACGGAGTGTGAAGACTTGCCTTTGAGTCAGAGGTTGTGGATTCAAGTCCCACTCCGGAGACTTGAGCACAAAATCCAGGCTCGGTGCAGTACTGAGGGGGTGCTGCACTGTCGGAGGTGCTGTCTTTCATATGAGGCGTTAAATCAAGGCCCCATCTGCCCTCTCAGGTGGACGTAAAAGATCCACTGGCACTATTTAGAAGAAGAGCAGGGGAGTTCTCCCCAGTGTCCTGGCCAACATTTATCCCTCAACCAACATCACTAAAAATAATAGATTAACTTGTCGTTATCATATTGTTGGATCTTGTGTGAAAATTGACTGCCGTATTTCCAATATTACAACAGTGACTACACCTCAAAAATACTTCATTAGTTGTAAAACGTTTTGGAAAGTGCTGATGTCATGAAAGACCTTATATAAATATAAGTCCTTTCTTTAAAAAGGATCTGTGTGTGTGAGAGAGAAAGTGTGTGTAAGGGAGAAAGTGTGTGTGTGAGAGAGGGTGTGTGTGAAAGAGTGTGTGTGTAAGGGAGAAAGTGTGTGTGTAAGGGAGAAAGTGTGTGTGTGAGAGAGTGTGTAAGGGAGAAAGTGTGTGTGTAAGGGAGAAAGTGTGTGTGTGAGAGAGTGTGTGTAAGGGAGAAAGTGTGTGTAAGGGAGAAAGTGTGTGTGTGAGAGAGTGTGTGTGTAAGGGAGAAAGTGTGTGTGTGAGAGAGTGTGTGTGCGAGAGTGTGTGTGTAAGGGAGAAAGTGTGTGTGTAAGGGAGAAAGTGTGTGTGTAAGAGAGTGTGTGTGTAAGGGCGAAAGTGTGTGTGTAAGAGAGTGTGTGTGTAAGGGCGAAAGTGTGTGTGTAAGAGAGTGTGTGTGTAAGGGAGAAAGTGTGTGTGTGCGAGAGTGTGTGTGTAAGGGAGAAAGTGTGTGTGTGCGAGAGTGTGTGTGTAAGGGAGAAAGTGTGTGTGTAAGAGAGTGTGTGTGTAAGGGCGAAAGTGTGTGTGTGCGAGAGAAGCTAATAAGGTGCAGAATGTGCACGTGTACTGTGTGAGAGAGAGAGTACCCGACATGTTTGAGTAATGTTCCTCTCTCTGCTATTTAACCATTTTAACATAGAAATACATGGAAGTTTTTACATGGAGACAGGCCATTCGACCCAACCAATCCCTGTCACATTTATCTTTCACCTGAGCAAATAGTCCTGATCACATTTACCAGTCCTGGTCCCGAATCCCTTCATCCAATAACTAACTTTAAAGAGGCTATCGCCTCCTATAAATTGTGCCAGGTGAATGTTAAGTGTTTGTCCGCAGCAGTCACTTCTAGTCTAGTGTGTGTAAAGAGAAAGTTTGCGTGCACACTGTGTGCGATGGAGTGTGTGTGTCATAGACAATGCGCGCGTGTTCGTTTGTGTGTGTGCTGTGTGTGCTGGAGTGTGTAATAGAGAGTGAGCATGTGTATTGTGTCATGGAGTAAATGTATGAAAGACTGTGTATAATTTTGTGCGTGTGACAGAGCGTGTGTACATGTGTGTTAGAGTATGGATGATAGTGAGAGTGTGAGTGGGAGATCCTCCCTATCTCGGTAACCTCCTCTGACCCTACAACCCTCTGAGATTTTTGCGTTCCTCCAATTCTGGCCTATTGCACATCCCCGATTTCCTTCATTCTACCATCGGCGGCCGTGCCTTCTGCTGCCTGGGCCCTAAGTTTTGGAATTCCCTCCCTAAACCTCTCTCCCTCTCTCTCCTCCTTTAAGTCGCTCCTGAAAACCTACCTCTTTGACCAAGCTTTTGGTCACCTGTCCTAATATCTCCTTATGTGGCTCGGTGTCAAATTTTGTCCGATAATCACTCCTGTGAAGCGCCTTAGGACGTTTTACTGCATTAAAGGCGCTATATAAATGCAAGTTGTTGTATGAGAGAGAGTGCAGTAATAGAGAAAGAACAGGTGTGAGAGAGGGGGAAAGTGAGTGTGATCGAGTGTGTTTGTTGACAGATAAAGCAGCAGTTCATCATGACCTAATTGCACCCGACCTTCCAGGGCGATGAATCATCTTGTACAATAAAAACAGAAAATGCTGGAGAAGCTCAGCAAGTCAGGCAGCTGTGGAGAAAGAAACAGAGTTAACGTTTCAGGTCGAAGACCTTTCGACGGAATTGGAAGATGTTAAAAGAGTTAAAGTTTTTGAGCAAGTACAGAGCGAGGGAAAGGAGGGAAGGGGAAGAAAAGAACAAAAGGGAAGGTCTGTGATAGGATGGAGGGCACGAGTGATTAAATGACAAAAGGGATGTTGGTGCAAGGCGAGGAAGGTGGGAATGGGACAGGTGAGGAAACAAAAGATTGGTCAGGAGCAGAACCTTCACCAGCACTGGCTGACCGAAAAAATGGGAGCAGTGGTTCTGATCTGAAGTTATTGGAATCAGTGTGGAGGTTGTAAAGTGCCCAAACGAAAGATGAGGTGCTGTTCCTCGAGCTTCCATTGAGCTTCATTGGAACAGTGTAAGAGGCCGAGGACAGAGTGGGAGCGGGAAGGGGAATTAAAATGGCTTCACCTGGAAGGAGTGTTTGGGACCCTGGACGGTGGGAAGGGAGGAGGTGAAAGGACAGGTGTTGCATCTCCTGCACTCGCACGGGTATTGGGAGGAGACCGGGTGTTGGGGGTGATGGAAGAGTGGACTAGGGTGTCACGGAGGGAGCGGTCCCTTTGGAATGCTGAAAGGGGGAGGGGAGGGGAGGGGAAGATGTGCATGGTGGTGGGATCGCACTGGAGATGGCGGAAATGGCAGAGGATGATACGTTGAATGTGGAGGCTGGTGGGGTGGAAGGTGAGGACAAGGGGGACTCTATCATGGTTCTGGGAGGGAAGGGGTGAGGGCAGAAGTGTGGGAAATGGGACGGACACGCTCTGTCAACTAGAGTGGAGGAGAATCCTCGGTTGAGGAAAAAGGAAGACATATCGGAAGCACTGGTGTGGAAGGTGGTATCGTCATATATATGAGACGGAGAAACTGGGAGAATGGAATAGAGTCCTTATAGGAAGCAGGGTGGGAGGAAGTGTAATCAAGGTAGATGTGGGAGTCGGTGGGCTTATAATAGACATTGGTTGACAGCCTATCCCCAGAAATGGAGATAGAGAAATCAAGGAAGGGAAGGGAAGATTCGGAGATGGACCACATACAGTGTGTTCCAATAGTGACTCGTGCCTCCCCGTGTATTACAGCCAGAAACTTCAAGGACTCTCAGACTTTTTTCTGTCCTGCTGCTTCTCATTCAACAGGAATCAACTGAAGACCTGGTGAGAATATTTGGTGGGATTGATGAGGGGGAGGGGGTGGGGGAAGAGGAGAATAATCTGATCTTCCAGTGGGGAAAAGTGGCAACAAAAGCCCAAATCTAAATAGTCCCAACAAAGCTTTTCAGGAGTAACGTCAAATCTAATGAAGAGTCCGACCTGAATCATCTTCTCTGACTGGTCTTTTATTTGCTTCATTCTTGGGCTGTGGGCGTCACTGGCAAGGCTGGCATTTATTGCCCATCCCCAGAACTGAGTATCTTGCTGGGCCACTTCAGAGGGCAGTTGAGTCAACCACGTTGGTGTGTGACTGGAGCCACATTTAGGCCCAGACCGGGTAAGGACGGCAGGTTTCCTTCCCTAAAGGGCATCAGTGAACCCGTTGGGTTTTTTACAACAATCTGACAGCTTCACGGTCACTTTTACTGAATTCAAATTCTCAACCTGCCAGGGTGGGATTTGAACTTATGTTCTCTGGATCACTCGTCCAGTAACACAACCAATACACTGTCATACCCATAATGTGATTATCTTTATTTTCAGTTCTTCTTGCTTCTCTACTGATTTTGTTAAATTGAATTCGTCCCAATTTCTCATCAAAGTTACCGTTTCTAAAAAAAAATTACTTCCAATTTTCTCCCTTCTGCCCCATCACTCCCCTCCCCTCTCCTCCCCTCCCTCTCCTCCCCTCCCTCTCCTCTCCTCCCCTCCCCTCCCCTCTCCTCTCCTCTCCTCCCTTCCCTTCCCCTCTCCTGGAAGGTGCGGACTCCTTGCTGAGGTGAAGTTCCATGGGCACCGACAGACCTGGGTACCTGTGCGCAGACAGTTGGAAGGCTGTTGAGGGGTGGAAGGGAATTTGGGCAGGACCCTACCCTCAGCCGACATCGACTACCACACATAAAGGGGTCACCGGATGGCAATCGGGGGCAAGGAGCCTTCCGACCCCTTCCCCACCGAGTCATTGCTGAGACCAGTTATAGTCCCGGATAACCCACGAGTTTAGAAAGGTTGAGGGGTGATCTAATCAAGGTCAAAGGGATTCACTTGGGTACCATAAGACCATAAGAGATAGGAGCAGGAGTAGGCCATTCGGCCCCTCGAGCCTGCTCCGCCATTGAGTGAGATTATGGCTGATCTGATTTTTACCTCAAATCCACTTTCCCGCCCTTTCCCCGTATCCTTTGACTCCCTCGCTGATCAAAAATCAGCATCAAAAATCAAAAATGTGGGTCGGAGATACTATTTCCTCTGATGGGGGAATCCAGAAACAAGGGGACACAATCTTAAAGTCAGTACAAGGCCATTTTAAGAGTGAAATCGGGAAGCACTTTTTTACACATAAGATGGTGGAAATCTGCAACTCTCTCCCCCTAAAAGGCTGTGGATGCTGGGCGACAATTGGAGCTTTCAAGACTGAGAGCGATAGATTTTTGTTGGGTGAGGGTATCGAGGGATATGGAAAAATGACAGGTAAATGGGGTTGAGGTACAGATCAGCCATGATCTAATTGAATGACTGAACAGGCCCAAGGGGCTGAGAGGGGTTACTGAATGATAGTGTGAGGGAGATGGATTAACATCAGTAGAGATACAGTCAGTAACACAGGGCGCTGGGGGGAGAGGGGTTACTGAGTGACAGTGTGAGGGAGATGGATTAACATCAGTAGAGATACAGTCAGTAACACAGGGCGCTGGGGGGGAGGGGTTACTGAGTGACAGTGTGAGGGAGAGGGATTAACATCAGTAGAGATACAGTCAGTGACACAGGGCGCTGGGGGGAGAGGGGTTACTGAGTGACAGTGTGAGGGAGAGGGATTAACATCAGTAGAGATAGTCAGTAACACAGGGCGCTGGGGGGAGAGGGGTTACTGAGTGACAGTGTGAGGGAGAGGGATTAACATCAGTAGAGATACAGTCAGTAACACAGGGCGCTGGGGGAGAGGGGTTACTGAGTGACAGTGTGAGGGAGAGGGATTAACATCAGTAGAGATACAGTCAGTGACACAGGGCGCTGGGGGGAGAGGGGTTACTGAGTGACAGTGTGAGGGAGCTGGATTAACATCAGTAGAGATACAGTCAGTAACACAGGGCGCTGGGGGAGAGGGGTTACTGAGTGACAGTGCGAGGGAGGGGGATTAATATCAGTAGAGATACGGTCAGTAACACAGGGCACTGGGGGGATAGGGGTTACTGAGTGACAGTGTGAGGGAGGGGGATTAATATCAGTAGAGATACAGTCAGTGACACAGGGCGCTGGGGGGAGAGGGGTTACTGAGTGACAGTGTGAGGGAGGGGGATTAATATCAGTAGAGATACAGTCAGTGACACAGGGCGATGGGGGGAGAGGGGTTACTGAGTGACAGTTTGAGGGAGGGGGATTAATATCAGTAGAGATACAGTCAGTGACACAGGGCACTGGGGGGAGAGGGGTTACTGAGAGACAGTGTGAAGGAGCTGGATTAACATCAGTAGAGATACAGTCAGTAACACAGGGCGCTGGGGGAGAGGGGTTACTGAGTGACAGTGTGTGGGAGATGGATTAACATCAGTAGAGATACAGTCAGTAACACAGGGCGCTGGGGGAGAGGGGTTACTGAGTGACAGTGTGAGGGAGGGGGATTAATATCAGTAGAGATACAGTCAGTGACACAGGGCATTAGGGGGAGAGGGGTTACTGAGTCAGACTGTGGGGGAGCTGGATTAAAATCAGCAGAGATATAATGATGAAATCTGTGAATAAACACCTGCAGCCTTGAATTTTAATCCAACTCCCTCACACTGTCATGTTTAGTAACTTCTCCATTCCAGCTCCTCTGAAAGTGAAATCAATACTCACTGTTCAAACAAAAACAGTTTCTCAAGTTGACCGAAATAGATAAAACGAAAGAAAAGGAGCTTCACAGAAATCTGATATTTGATGGATCCCAACAGCGTCTCCTTCTTAAAGGAGCAGAGTGACCCTCCTAATCCTGTTGTGAGTGTAATCGAAAACCTGTTAAATCAGGGCCACACACACAAAGCAGAGAATTACAAAACTGTCTATGAAAGAAGGGTTGATCAGAGGCGAACCTAAAGTAAACGTTTACCCTGAAAGAGTATCTTAGAGATGCTGTGGAAAACCTGAGTGAAAATGTTTTAAAGGTACCAGCCGTTTTAAAATACTTTTTAAAAATCATTCTTGGGATGTGGGCGTCGCTGGCGAGGCCGGCATTTATTGCCCATCCCTAATTGCCCTTGAGAAGGTGGTGGTGAGCCGCCTTCTTGAACCGCTGCAGTCCGTGTGGTGAAGGTTCTCCCACAGTGCTGTTAGGGAGGGAGTTCCAGGATTCTGACCCAGCGACGATGAAGGAACAGGCAATATTTATCCAAGTCAGGATGGCGTGTGACTCGGAGGGGATTATACACAATAACACCCAGGGACCACACAGAGTGTTATATGCAGCAGTGCTGTAACCAGTGACAAGCAGAAAAGAATTCCTTTGGGACATCAGAGAGTCAATTAATTCTTTGGCAGAGAAGGAAACCATTCGGCCCATTGTGCCTGTGGCATCTCTTTAACAGAGCTGTCCACTTCCTATTCCCCTGCCCTTTCCCTACACCCTTTTCAATTTTTCTTTTCCAGATATTTATCCACTTTCCCTTTCAAAAGCTATTATAGGTTCTGCTTTGACCAGAGTTGGGGCATTCCTTGTCCAAACAATGCTCTGTATAGTAATAAAACAAAATTCTCCATTTGTCTTTCGGTGATGATCTGAAATTGATGCTCACTAGTTACCGAATCGCTTGAGATCGATTTTCCCTATTCACCTCATCAAAGTGTTAATTGTATCCATGTGATTTATATCAATTAGTGTTAATTGTATTCAGGTGGTGGGTATCAAATAAGGGATATGGGCCAAAGGCGGGTATATGGAGTTCGATCACAGATCAACCGTGATCTTATCAAATGGCGGAGCGGGCACGAGGGGCTGAATGGCCTCCTCCTGTTCCTAATTGAGGACTCTCTTGTATCCATTTATATGCGAGCTGATCTAGGGGGTGCACAGTGGGTAATGTGGAGCTCTGTGAATAGAGGCTTGGAAGCAACTGAAGACCAGGCTCCAGTATTCTATCTATCCCTCACCACCGGGCTATCCAGTTTATTACAAAAACGCCCTCATTCATGAGATCGCGTGGCTTTGCATTGTTTGGTGTTTCTAGAGAAATTGGGAACGCCTTCTAAAAGCTCTTCGTTAGAAATACTGTCCAGGAGGAATCTTCATAAACACATTGGGGGGTGAAATTGATTTTTTGAGGTAAGAGTCGACTGGCCGCTTGTTTAACCTCATTGGAAAAGAAAATCGGGCGGAATGTAAAACGGGCGGCCGGCCGTTTCGCTATTTCCTGTTTTACTAATATCACCTTCATTTACCTCATGTGTGTTACTTGGTAACGTTAGCTGCTCACCCATGGCGTTGCTCGCAGGCGGTCTGAGATCAGAAGCGGGGTTGTGATGTTGAGCCGCTGACCTGTCCTGTCACTTTAAGGTCACTGCGCCTGAGAGGAAACGGTCTAAATAGGCAAATCCCAGATAACTGTAAACGTCCGGGGTCAACCACACGACCATTGTAGCATGGTCTGTCAATTTCTGTCTTCCAGGTCAGTAGATCTCATCTTGAAATGACAACTTAAACTGGATTTTGGAGTTGAAAGGGCCATCTGCCTTGGTGTGGGGGGTGAGAGGTGGGAGGAGAGGTGAGAAGAAAGAGAGAGAGAGAGGAGGTGTGGGGGAGGAGGAGAGTTAGAGGAAGGATAGGAAGAGGAGGAGAAGAAGGTAAAGGAGAGGTGGAATGGAGGTCACAGAGAGCCAAGAAATAATGGGGAGGCAAACAATGTGAAAGGTCCAGCTAAAGAGTCCAAGCTCTGGAAAGGGAGCATTAAGCAAGGCCCAGGCTGAGGCCCAGGCCCCCCGAGAAAGTGGCAGGCCTTTCTGTCTTAAAGGCACTTTGTGCCCTATGGACACTTGCTAGCTGCAAAGTTTTAATTATATAGATATTCTGGAGCATTGTATGCGCGGAGCTCTGTAAATACTAGAGTGGTACCTGAGGATTGGTGGTTGGCAGATGTAGTCCCCAGTACTCACCCTATTCCAGTCACGATCCTGATAATTAAAGGCCAAACATCCATAGAGAGAAAAATGCATGGGCGATGCTATAAATGAGCATTTAAAGAGAACAAATATCATAGGGACCAGATTTTAAAAGTAATAAGTCATGTCTGGGATTATTTGAGGAGGTAATTAAGGTAGTGGATGGGGATAATCCAGTCAATGTAGTTGACTTAGATTTCAAGAGGTATTCAACAAAGTTCCTCATGTGAAAAGATTACGGCGCATGTAATAGACAACTAAATGGATAGAGAATTGGATGAGCAACAGAAGACAGAGGATGATGATAAATAGAAAATGCTCTGCTTGGGAAAAAGTAATTACTGGGAGACCAGAGAGATATTTTATTCCCATTATTTGTGAATGATATGGAACCGAGTGTCAGTAATAGGGGTATTAAACTCACTGATGACATGAAGCTATGTGGGCAAGTGGTGAGTGGAAGGAAGATTGTCTTCAGAGACACTTGGACCAATTATGTAGATGATCTGAGATCTGGCAGTTAGATTTTAAAGTGGATTAAATGTAGAATAATACATATCAAAAGAGGTAAGTATAGACATACCTATAGCACAAATGGGGCCCTATTTTGAGATTTATTGGCAGAAGTTCCTCCCAAAACTAGGGGCCATAAATATAAGATAGTCACCAATAAATCCAGTAGGGAATTCAGGAGAAACTTCTTCACCCAGCGAGTGGTTAGAATGTGGAACTCGCTGCCACATGCAATGGTTGAGGGAATAGCATAGATGCATTTAAGGGGATACTAGATAAACACGAGGGAGAAAGGAATAGAAGGATATGCTGATAGAATTAGATGAATTAGGGAGGGAGGAGGCTCGTGTGGAGCATAAACACTGGCATAGACCTGTTGGGTTGAACGGCCTGTTTCTGTGCGGTAAATTCTATATAAATTGAGAAAGAAAAGGATGTAGGAGTAATCATTGATCACATCTTAAAAACATCTGGTCCATGTGTTCCCATTGGCGGAAGGGTCAAGAACCAGAGGACATAGATTTAAGGTGATTGGCAAAAGAACCAAAGGTGACATGAGGAAAAACTTTTTTACACAGCGAGTGGTTAGGATCTGGAATGCACTGCCCGAGGGGGTGGTGGAGGCAGATTCAATCATGGCCTTCAAAAGGGAATGGTTAAGTACTTGAAAGGAAAATATTTGCAGGGCTATGGGGATAGGGCGGGGGAGTGGGACTAGCTGGATTGCTCTTGCATAGAGCCGGCATGGACTCGATGGGCCGAATGGCCTCCTTCTGAGCTGTAACCTTTCTATGATTCTATGTGAGATGGTCGTCAATATGACAAATTAATATTTGGGATACATCTGGAGGGCTTTGGACTGCAAGTCAGAACCGGTTATACCCACGTTGTACAGATAAATAGTGAGGCCAGGTGTGGAGCATGAGGACAAATTTTGGTCACCGTACTCAAAAACAGTATAGATGCATTAAAGCGAGTTCAAAGAAGAGCGGCCAGAATAATTCCAGGCCTTGGGTAACGAGAGAAAGGCTCAAACAATTGAACGTACTTTCGCTGGAGAAAAGAAGATTGAGGGGATAGTGGAAAAAATGTTTCCCCAGAATGATAATGGAACAAACTCCCAGTGAAGATCATTGAATTAGACTCAATTGATACCTTTATTAAGGAGCTGGAACAATATCTTTTGAGAAGGGGGTGTTGTGGGTTACTGAGATATTAATTGCATTGTTTGATTTTTCTCTGGGAGGTTTTAAGGAAAGAACCTAAGGCAGTGGTGGAGGAGAGGACCCCATGATGGAATAATCCAGCACGGACTCTGGTTTGAATGACTTGATGGGACCAATGGTTTTTCCTTGCTCTGGATGAAGATGAGCCAGGAGGGGATGGAAGAGGTGTTGGTGAGAGAGAAAGTGGAAATGAGGATCAGGCTGGGATGGGACAGGAGGGCGGGGCTGTCGCTTACAGGGTTGCAGCTAGGAGTAAACAGGGATTGGAAATGGTGGGCTACAACTCTTTGATGGGAGTAAGGGACTGGAGTTGGAAGTAATGGGGGCTGGTAAGAGAGGGGGTATTTAGGGCTTGATGACGGTAGCAGGACCAGTGAGGATTCCTGAAGAAATATGAAAGCAGTGGACAGCAGCAGGTTATTTACATGCTAAACATTTCTAAAATGGCCTGTGGGAGGGGGGGGCGGTGGGGGGAGGAGCTAAAAGAGGAAGGAAGTGGAAATCTGTCATGGCATCCTGTGACTTTGACACATATGTTGATTGATGTGACAAAATTGTGCGTAATTTCTAGGTTTTCTCTGTGTACTGTTTCACGTGGCTTAGAGAGACGGGTTACTTCAAGAGAATGTCACCCTCGAAATGGCTCTTGCAGCATGCTGTGAATTGGTATGTTATTCTGGCCCTGCCATGTTGGAAAGTAACCAATCAAGCTGTTCACTACCAACCAACCTAGCATCTGAGAGAAACAATGACTCAAGTGCAAGAAACACTTAACATGTCTCGCTTCCCGATCCCCTTCATTCCCAATCCCCTTCCTTCCCCCACCCCCCGATCCCCTCCCTCCTCCAGACATTCTCCCTCCCAATTACCTCCTCCCTCCTGATTTTTGCACCATGAATCAGCATCATGCGATCCTCTGGGAGGTTTTGCACCTTTTCGACTGACGCTGCTAGTTTTAATGCCAATTGGTGCTAAGTTGAGAGCAGTTTGATGCTGTGGGCGCTCATCCACTGAGAACAGAGCTGAGACAGCCGTGAATTTATTTCACCCAATAAAAGGAAGAGACTTTTACCTTAGCCTTCAGGGTTGGATTCAGTCCAAGGTCAGGGGGTTGAAAGGTCAATGTGTTCATTGAACTGCAGCAGGTCACAGAGATGAAAGGTCAGGGTACTAACCCAATCAGACCAGGTTACAGAGGTGAAATGTCAGTTTGATACCCCAGTTACATTAGGTGACAGAGGTAAAAGGTCAACGTGCTAACCCAATTGCACCAGCTTACGCCGTTGAAGGGTCAGCGCGTTAACCCCAACTACAACAGGTCACAGAGGTGAAAGGTCAGTTGCTTTAACCCAACCGACCCCCTCACCGGGGCAAATATCTGGTTACAACTTTCAAGTGGAACCTTATTATTTTTTCCCCCTTCTTTCAGCGTATGGGATCCGAACGAGCAGAAATGGGGAAGAGGGCGGAACCAGGAAACGAAGGAGACGTCACCGATCCACAAGCAGCACTCAATCAGAGACCAAACACCTGCTGCTTCTGCTGGTGCTGTTGCTGCAGCTGCTCATGGTAGGTCCACCCAACTCAAAAACTGTGCGTTACTCTCTCAGGTGCACAGCGGGACCGACTCACTAACGCTCGAGTGGTAATACGAATATTTGCCTTTACTGGTAGAATGAAGTAGGGAGGGAGGAGGCTCGTGTGGAGCATAAACGCCGGCATGGACCAGTCGGGCCGAATGGCCTGTTTCTGTGCTGTAGATTCTAGGTAATTCTATGTAATTTCATGGTGCTTTGCTCTTACACTCTAGCACAGTGGGGAGAATAAAAACTTGCTGCCCACTGTGGTACGGTCCCCACCACTTAAAACATCCGTGTTTAAGATGGGCAGTCATTTATATCGGCCAAAAAAGCGCTAACCGTTAGCGTTAACGGCAGTTTCAAAGATGCCACTTACAGCGTCTTGAGTGCTCTGACCATACAAATTTTTACCCAGTTTGAATCTCGGGTGCTCCATCCATCGAGATTGTGCCAATGATTAGGATTTCTCCAACCTCTGGATCAAAAAATAGGCAGTTGCCGATCAATGAAGTCGCTGGCAGCAGTTCACCTAAAAAGAAAAACAAATAGAGAGTTTGATGGCAACCAGCCAAACAAGAAAGGTGATTAGAATGTTGAGATCAGTGTTGGATCTGGGGCAAAGAGCACATGAAACTCCGATGACCGTGAATCATTTTACGGTTGGCTCAAAAAATCCTATTTTCTTTTCATTGAGGAGCCGATAGTGCAGGATAGCAGCGAGGTTGAAAAAGAGTAGGTTAGAAGAAGAGGTGAAGCAAGAAATGGTGGGCAGCTGACACTAAGTTTGGGATCGTGGGAGGAATGAAAAGACAGAGGGAGGTCAGGGATGCCACAAGCCTGGTGGGGGGGAGGGGGGCGGGGGGGGGGCGGGGGGGGGGGTAGGGTTGCCAACTTGGGTTGGATGTATTCTGGGAAGGGCTTTCCCCGCATGGCCTCCAACTGCCCACATTGGCCCATCGCAGCAATCGGTCAATAATGGCGGCTGAATCACCCACAATCCTCTGCGCTCCGGAAACAGCCCTATCCATTTGCCAGTTAGATTGCGCCTGCAGCAGGGCCGCAGTGCATGCTGATTCTGGTCTTGTCGCGGCCCTTCTGTTTGTTCAATGTTGTTGCGACGCCGACTGGAAACATGCAGCGAGCATGGAGTTTGTGCCAAATTTATTTTTGCAGTTCAGGTGCTGCTAACGTCACAGTCTGTTAATCGTATCCATGTGCTTTATATCAATCAGTGTTAATTGTATTCAGGTGGAGCGTATCAATTGGGAACTCTCGCATCCATTTATAAGAGGGAGCTTGTCCAGTGGGTGCACGATGTGTAAGAGGAGGGGGTCTCTGTGAATAAAGGCTTGGAAACAACTGATGACCAGGCTCTAGTTTTCTATCCCTCACCACTGGGCTATACGGCTTTTCACACAGTCACCCACGTTACAATCAGAAAGTGGTGCTGTTTTCTCCTGGGTTGTTTGCAGCAGTGTCTGGGAGTTTACTTTTCTATTCAGGTATCGGCCGTGGTTCAGTGGGCAGCACTCTCGTCTCTGAGTCAGAAGGTCGTGGGTTCAATTCCCACTCCGGAGACTTGAGCCCATAATCCAGGCCGACCACTCCCGGTGCCAGTACTGAGGGAGTGCTGCACTGTCGGAGGTGCCGTCTTTCTGATGAGACATTAAACCGAGGCCCCTGTCTGCCTCCCTCAGGTGGACGTAAAAGATCCCATGGCACTATTCTTGAAGAAGAGCAGGGGAGTTCTCCCCACACCAACCAGAACCCCTGTACGTTCTATCCTGGACTCATTAAAAATAAACTCTCGCTTACAGGGCTCTCATTTATAATTGGCAGCTTCCCTGCTCCCGTTAGCTATTGCGGAAGTGCTCAAACCTCAGCTGATTCCTCTGACAACAAGTTGCCGACCCTAATGAGCATGAATTAGCAATGGTTTTTCAACAATTCAAAACTGATCTTATAAGCACAGGAAGTGCAATGGTCTGGCATTCCTGAGCCCCTCCTCAAACGTTACAGAGATAACTGGGCCCCTCCTCAAACGTTACAGAGATAACTGGGCCCCTCCTCAAACGTTACAGAGATAACTGGGCCCCTCCTCAAATGTTACAGAGATAACTGGGCCCCTCCTCACATTACAGAGATAACTGGACCCCTCCTCACACATTACAGAGATAACTGGGCCCCTCCTCAAATGTTACAGAGATAACTGGACCCCTCCTCACATTACAGAGATAACTGGACCCCTCCTCACACACTACAGAGATAACTGGGCCCCTCCTCAAATGTTACAGAGATAACTGGGCCCCTCCTCACATTACAGAGATAACTGGACCCCTCCTCACACATTACAGAGATAACTGGGCCCCTCCTCACACATTACAGAGATAACTGGGCCCCTCCTCAAATGTTACAGAGATAACTGGGCCCCTCCTCACATTACTGAGATAACTGGGCCCCTCCTCACACATTACAGAGATAACTGGGCCCCTCCTCACATTACTGAGATAACTGGGCCCCTCCTCACACATTACAGAGATAACTGGGCCCCTCCTCACATTACTGAGATAACTGGGCCCCTCCTCACACATTACTGAGATAACTGGGCCCCTCCTCACATTACAGAGATAACTGGGCCCCTCCTCACATTACAGAGATAACTGGGCCCCTCCTCACATTACAGAGATAACTGGACCCCTCCTCACACATTACAGAGATAACTGGGCCCCTCCTCACACATTACAGAGATAACTGGACCCCTCCTCACATTACAGAGATAACTGGGCCCCTCCTCACACATTACAGAGATAACTGGGCCCCTCCTCACACATTACAGAGATAACTGGACCCCTCCTCACATTACAGAGATAACTGGGCCCCTCCTCACACATTACAGAGATAACTGGGCCCCTCCTCACACATTACAGAGATAACTGGGCCCCTCCTCACATTACAGAGATAACTGGGCCCCTCCTCACATTACAGAGATGGTGTTGAATCCCAGAGGTATCTGCTGCCTTCACATGGAAACAAGTAATTAGAAGAGCCTGAAATTAGTGTTTTAATTGTTACAGAAAAACACCGCTGTATTATTCTTAATTTGCTGTCGACAACCAGCAATCAGTGTTAGTCGTGGAGCTCCCTGTCCTGGGTGCTTTAATGAGTCTATGTCACCGTCAGGTCCCCATGACAAAAATCGAGCAAACAACAACTTGCATTTATATAGCGCCTTTAATGTCCCAAGGTGCTTCACAGGAGCGTAATCAGACAAAATTTGACACCGAGCCATAGAAGAAACATAAGAAATAGGAGCAGGAGTGGGCCATACGGCCCCTCGAGTCTGCTCCGCCATTCGATAAGATCGTGGCTGATCTTCAACCTCAACTCCACTTTCCCGCCCTATCCCCATATCCCTTGATTCCCTTAGTGTCCAAATATCCACATAAAGAGATATTCTGACAGGTGACCAAAAGCTTGGTTAAAGTGGTAGATTTTAATAGGAATTCATAGGAAACAGGAGCAGGACATTCAGCCCCTCGAGCCTGTTCTGTCATTTAATTAGATCATGGCTGATCTGTACCTGAACTTTGACTCTGGCCCCTTCTGCAAGGCCCCTCCCTTCGCCCCACCATTGGTGGCTCTGCCTTCAGCCGTCTAGGCCCCATGCTCTGGAATTCTTCCACAAACCTCTCCTGCTCCTCCATCCGCTCTCCCTCCTCAAAGAACCTTCTCAAAAGCCACCTCTATGGCCAAGTTTTTGAACATCCCACCTAAATATCTCCTCCTTTGGCTCGGCGTCCATGTTTTTCCTTACACCTCTGTGAAGCACCTCGGGGCATTTTGTTCCACATTAATGGCGCTATATAAATGCATGCAGTTGTTGTTGCTGTTTTTGTTGTAACTCATCTTCTCCCCTACTCCTGTCACCCTCCTCGTTGTCCTGCTCGATGGGCCTTTCCTTCTCAATTAATAAAGAAAAAATGAAGATCGGTAGTCATGAGTAGCCTGGGCTGGGGATAAAGGAGGGAACGGTAACCCCAACAAATGTGTTGTCCTTTGCATCAACCTCGCCTTTACCTGGATGAAATTAAGTGTTTCCCCTCTTTCCAGCCTCTCTGCCAGGAAAGAAGAAAGAGAGGAGAGGGCAGGAAGGCCGACAGAAGAGACTAAAATGGAGACCACGGTGGAGACCATCGAATCTACTGAAGAGAGGCAAGTGGAATATGTTTCATTGTGTAAAAAAAAACACGACTGCCCTTTACCCCATTGCAGCCTTCGCGAACTCAACTCAACTCAAGAATTTAAAGGGGCAGTCTTTGTAACGAACCATCCGCCCAACCATTTCTTAATTGTCTGTAGACCTAATTAATTTCCTCTACCAAGGAGAGGCTTAATGTGCTCGCATGAAATCCCTTGTGCGCTGTATTAATTAAAGTTGTCGATCTGTTTATCTTGTTAAAGGGTTGACAGCCGTGTTAACAGAGCACACAGAGAGCGTCCGCATCAACAGCTTGCACCTTTAATGTAAAAAATAGCCCATCCCAAGTTGCTTTACCGAAGGCCGATGGGGGAAAAAGATAAGGAATCTTACAACACCAGGTTATAGTCCAACAGTTTTATTTGAAAATCACAAGCTTTCGGAGATTACCTCCTTCGTCAGGTCCGAAAGCTTGTGATTTTCAAATAAAACTGTTGGACTATAACCTGGTGTTGTAAGATTCCTTACATTTGTCCACCCCAGTCCATCACCGGCATCTCCACATCGGGGAAAAAGATGGCAAGACAAGAAAGGAGAGAATTGGAGGTGTGACCAAAAGCTTGGTCAAGGAGATGGGTTCTAAGGAGCTTTTTTCAAGGAGGAGAGAGGTGAAGAGGCAGAGGGGTTTAGGGAGGTAATTCAACGGAGCAGGGCCCAGGTGGCTGAAGACTCTACCAGCAGTGGTGGGGCGAAGGGGGAGGGATGTACAAGGGTTCATTATGCAGTTCATTAACAGAGGAAATGAAACTTCAATCAAAACAGAAAATGCTGGAGAAGCTCAGCGAGTGAGGCAGCATCTGTGGAGAAAGAAACAGAGTTAATGTTTCAGGTCGAAGACCTTTCGTCAGAACTGGAAGAAGTTAAAGAGCCAGGGAAAGTTGGGGGGAGGAGGAAATAACAAAAGGGAAGGTCTGTGATAGGGTAGAGGGTAGAAATGATTAAATGACAAAAGGGATGATGGTGCAAGGCGAGGAAGGTGGGAATGGGACAGGTGAGGAAACAAAAGATTGATCAGGAGTGGCTGTAAATGGCAGCAGCAGAACCATTACCAGCACCGGCTGACCGAAAAAATGGGAGCAGTGGTTATGATCTGAAGTTATTGGAATCAATTCCGGACTCAACATCTGATTTCTACCCTATCACAGACCTTCCCTTTTGCTCCCCCGCCACTTTCCCCCGGCTCTTTAACGTCTTCCAGTTCTGACGAAAGGTCTTCGACCTGAAACGTTAACTCTGTTTCTTTCTCCACAGACGCTGCCTCATTCGCTGAGCTTCTCCGGCATTTTCTGTTTTTATTTCAGATTTCCAGCATCCGCAGTATTTTGCTTTTGAAATGAAACTCCAAAGTGTGATGATGCGGGAGACACTTGCTGAATGAGGAGGTATTGAGGAGATGTCACAGGAGCTTGACTTGCAGTCTAGGCAGAGAGAGAGGTTAAGGGGGGACCTCATAGAGGTAAATAAAACATTAAATGATGTTGGTAAGATTAACGCAAAATATCATTGGTATCCCAGGCTTATAGAGCCAGAAAACCTAAAATTAATTCGTGAAAAGCAAATTTAAAACAAATATTTGGAAGAACTTTACTGAAAGAGAGAAAAGGAGAGTAGTGAGAAGAGAGATAGTGAGAGAGAAAAAAGGGAGTGAGGGAGGTGATTGGCAAAAGTGACCAAGGCAAAGAGAAAGGAAGTGAGATAGTGAAGAAAGACAGAGAGAGGTAGAGTGAGAAAGGGAAGATAAAAAGACAGAGGAAATAGAGAAAGGGGGTGTGGGAAAAGAGAGGAAGGTGAGATAGAGAGAGGAGAGTTCGACAGACATGGGGAGTGTGAGGGAGGGAGTAAGAAAAGAGAGGAAGGAAAGCAGACGGAGAGAGAGGGAGGCAAAAGGGAGCGAGGGGAAGAGAAAGGGAATGAGAGAGGGAGAGACAGACAGAGTGAGAGGAGAGGGAAGAGAAATAGACAGAGGAGGAAGAGAGAAAAAGGGAGTGAAAGAAAAGGAATGAGGAGGAGAGACAGACAGTGAGAGGAGGAGAGTGAGAGGGAAGAGAAACAGAGTGGCAGAGCAGGGAGATGGGAGAGTGAAAAGGGAGATGCTGAGGCGTTAGCTGCATGAAGCACAGCTCAAGTTGAAATGCCAATTAGGGGCCAGGGAGAAGAAAGAAGAGAATGAGGGTGATGTATGGTATTTAAAGGTCTTGAACTCTCCGGGAGAGTTCTGTGCAATGAAGATAGACTGCCTTTAGTAATAGCAGGGACGACATGCCCATGATCGTCCTGTTGACTGGTTCAGTAATGGCTGTGAAGAATGCAGGAATTTCAAACAACTGACAGCCCCTGAGGGAGGAGCAGATGTGTCAGTATATGAGTGTTAAAAAATGACAAAAAGTGGATTCAGTGCACTCATTGAGCACAGCTGCTGCCAGCTGTTAATGATTTCCCTGTGTTTTGTTACATAAACTCATTGGATCAGAAAAAGAAATTCCCAAAAGATTTGCAAGGATCATTTTTGAAAAGGCATTTTCTTTCTCTCTCTCTCTCTTGCTAATTTTCTTGTTCTCTCTTTCACCTTTTGATCTTTAATTTCTGTTTCCTCCTTGCTCTTCTCTGCCTCTCTCTCTCTCCTCACTCTCGTCTATCACTCTCCTCTCATGCTCTCTCCCACCTGTCTTTACTCCTTCTTTCCTTCTCCTCTCACTCTCCCGCTTTCCCTCTCCTTTCAATCCTTTTCTCTCCAGTCTGTTTCTGTTCCTTCTCTCCCATCTCTTCTCCCTCTCTTAAATGTTGACAATTGTAAACAATTTTACAACACCAAGTTATAGTCCAGCAATTTTATTTTAAATTCACAAGCTTTTGGAGGCTTCCTCCTTCACATCGTTCACCTGACGAAGGAGGAAGCCTCCGAAAGCTTGTGAATTTAAAATAAAATTGCTGGACTATAACTTGGTGTTGTAAAATTGTTTACAATTGTCAACCCCAGTCCATCACCGGCATCTCCACATCATCTCTTAAATGTGTCAGTCAAGGCTCAGCAGGTAGCACTTTCGCCTCTGAGCAGAAGGTTGTTCAAGACCCACTCCAGAGACTTGAGCACATAGCCCAGGCTGACATTTCATTGCAGTACTGAGGGAGTGCTGCACTGTCGGAGGTGTCGTCTTTCAGGTGA
This sequence comes from Heptranchias perlo, assembly GCF_035084215.1. NCBI lineage: Eukaryota > Metazoa > Chordata > Chondrichthyes > Hexanchiformes > Hexanchidae > Heptranchias > Heptranchias perlo. Next base: position 3,152,794 of record NC_090332.1, read on the forward strand.
GACGTTAAACCGAGGCCCCGTCTGCCCCTCTCAGGTGGACGTAAAAGATCCCACAGCCACTATTCGAAGAAGAGCAGGGGAGTTCTCCCCAGTGTCCTGGCCAATATTTATCCCTCAACCAACATCACTAAAAGAACAAATTATCTGGTCATTATCACGTCTGGCCTCCTTCTGTGCTGTGAACCTCTATGGTTTAGAGATGTAATGAGGCACTTAATGTAAAAATGTTTTGTGGTAAACAGACAATGAAAATTGAGGTGGAACTTGTCGTTTGATCACTGATTTGTCAGATCATTATGAATATGGTGAACGGTTCATCCTTTCCCCAAACAAAAGAAGTTTTACCACTTTCCCCATTTTTCATGTAGTTAGTTGTGATGATCTGGAATGCGCTGCCTGAAAGGGCGGTGGAAGCAGATTCAATAGTAACTTTCAAAAGGGAGTTGGATAAATACTTGAAGGGGAGAAAATTTCCAGGGCTATGGGGAAAGAGCGGGGCAGTGGGACTAATTGGATAGCTCTTTCAAAGAGCCAGCACAGGCACGATGGGCCAAATGGCCTCCTCCTGTGCTGTAAGATTCTATGATTCTATCACCTTATATGCTGCTGGTTGGTATTTCTGACCGGCCCCATGGATGTTCAAAGTAAAAAGCACCATCACTCGTAAGCTCATAGGTACCCAGTGTTTTATAAGAAAATATTTTCATGTATTTCCATGTTGGTCACTTTGTTCCATTAAGTTGTATTTGTGCAGAATAGCTTCTGAGCTAAAGTAGTTGTTTTGGCACCTTTAAAAAGACCAAGATGTAAATGTGATTGGCAATGAGATATGGGGATTGAAGTCAGTCTGTGTGATCGTACTTAAAAAAAGCAAGTTAATATGCGAGTTTGAAATCCCTCCATCTACTACTTTAACAAAAGACATTAGACCGATAATTTGACATGGGTCCTTCTCTCCATTTACTGCACTAGCACCCCAAAGGTTACAAGTTCAAGACCTGCCACAGCATGTAGAGAAACTAAATTCAACAAATCTGGGCTGGTCCCAAATAAAATTGACCATTGAAAGCTGTCAGATTGTCACAAAAACCCAACTGGTTCACTTATTTCCTTCAGCAAAGGGAGCTTACCACCCCTAACTAGTCTGGCCTGCACATGACTCAAGTCCCACACTACCTTGCTGACTCTTATTGCTCCTCTCATGTGGCCAAGCAAGACACTCAGTTGTGTTAACAATCACTACACAGCAGTTTAAGAAGAAGACTTAACGTCACCTTCTCAAGGCAAATAGCGTTTGGGCAATAAATGTCACCTTTACTGGCACATCCTGGGTGCAAAGAAGAATTAAACACAGACACATTTACTACAAATAGCCCTCCACCACTGGTGCACCGTGGCTGCAGTGCGTGCTATCTACAGGATGCACTATCCACAGGATGCACTGCAGCAACTCGCCATGGCTTCTTCTACAGCACCTCCCAAACCCACCACCTCCACCACCTAGAAGGACAAGGGCAGCAGGTGCATGGGAGCACCATCACCTCCATGTTCCCCTCCAAGTCACACACCATCCTGACTTGGACATATATTGGCCGTTCCTTCATCGTCACTAGGTCAAAATCCTAGAACTCCCTCCCAAACAGCACTGTGGGAGAACCTTCACCACACGGACAGCGGTTCAAGAAGAAGGCCCACCACCACCTTCTCAAGGGCAACTAGGGATGGGCAATGAATGCCGGCCTTGCCCACATCCTGAGAATTAATTTTTTTTTAAAAACAAGGTGATTTCAACCCGTGAAAGGTTAGATGGGGGAGTCCCAGAGATGATCAAATGTTGTGTGCTACATGATGGCTCCTGGGACGTTGAAACTGTCACAGCACGGATGGAAACCAATCGGAGACGTACCGATAACGTGGAGTGTAGACTTAGATAGTCTGGGGTTTCCCCTGATGGCAGGTAAAATCGTTAGAGAACTTTTCCTCAATTAATGAAATGGGTGGGGTAGAGTCCGTGGCAACAACAACTTACATTTATGTAGCGTCTTTAACATAGTAAAACGTTCCAAGGCGATCCATAGGAGCGTTAACAAACAAAATTTGTCACCGACCCACATAAGGAGATATTAAGAAAGGTGATCAAAAGATTGGTCAGAGAGGTAGGTTTTAAGGAACGTCTTAGAGGAGGAGAGAGAGGCAGAGTGGTTTAGGGAGGGAATTCCATAGGTTAGGGACTAGACAGCTGAAGGCATGGCCGCCAATGGAGGGGTGAAGGAAATCAGGGATGCGCAAGAGGCCAGAATTGGTGGAGGGCATGGAGGGATTTGAAGACAAGGATGAGAATTTTAAATTCGAAGTGTTGGTGGACCGGGAGCCAATGTAGGTCAGCGAGCACAGGGTGAACGGGACTTGGTGCGAGTTAGGATACGGGAGTTTCAGATGAGCTGAAGTTTAAGGCGGGTGAAAAACGGGAGGCCGGCCAGGAGAGCATTGGAATAGTTGAATCTGGACAACTAGGACAGCAAAGGTGACATGAGGGTTTCAGCAGCAGATGGGCTGAGGCAGGGGCGGAGACGGGCGATGTTACGGAGTGGCAGTCTGGATTGTACGTGGTCTGTGGAATGAGTGACCACGGATGATGGTCTTTCTTCAGCCCGTGCGTTCCGATGCTGCCGGATTGTTCCTTTTTATTGACTCCCAATAGAAAATGGCAGCAATAGAGGACTGAAAGTTCTGACACGTTTGATGAGCGGAAAATCGACGTCTGAGACCGTGCGATCCCGCAATAAACACTACCAATAGGCGGCAAGAAACCTTTAGCCCCCAAAACGATCACGGCTGCACAAAATCGGAATGGCTTGGTGTTCCCTCGAATGCTTCCTTCTGGCAAATATAGTCAGAGCAGCTCAGTGATTCAAGTTGTTACCCAGTTCAGCAGAAACAATATCAGGTTTTACGAGGAGGTTTATTGATTTTGGCGTAAAGATCTTCCCAGCTGCGTTTACTTTCCGGACCGTAGGAGTTTTCACATTTTTGCCCCCCCCCCCCCTCAAATGTTTAGTTTTCCTCGACCACAGTTATTTCTCTCCACAAACAGAGAGTTCCCTCAGCGATACCATGCTTGTTGCTGTCTATTGTTAACCCCAAACTGCGTGGGGTAAGTATTCCTCCAAAAGAAAAGAAAGAGCTTGCATTTATATAGCGCCTTTCACGACCTCAGGACACCCCAAAGTGCCTTACAGCCATTGAAGTACTTTTTTGAAGTGTAGTCACTGTTGTAATGTAGGAAAACGCGGCAGCCAGTTTGTGCACAGCAAGATCCCACAAACAGCAATGTAATAATGGCCAGATCTTCAGTTTTTCGGTGTTGGTTGAGGGATAAATATTGGCCAGGACACCGGGGAGAACTCCCCTGCTCTGAGGCGCTATACGAAGAGATATTGCATAAGACTCTTGTGACGATCTTCTCTGTTCAGGGCTTTCGTAGAATCATTGAATGATACAGCACAGAAGGAGGCCATTCGACCCATCGTGCCTGTTCCTGGTGACATTCTAATGGAACACGATCGCAATGTTGATAGAAGGGAAACAAAGGGACTTGCATTCATATTGTGCCTCTCTCAGAAATGTCCCAAGGCGATTAATTTTGAATCACTCTGAAGCGCAGTCGTGTTGCTAGGCAGTTGGAGCCACTGGCAGCCATATTTGTACACAGTAGGATTCCACAAAGAGCATCTATGGTCAGTTAATCTGTCTTTTGATGATGTTGGTTGGGGGAGGAATATTAGCTGAGACACTAGGTGAACTCCCCGCTCGTCTTTACATATTGCCGTGAGATCTTTAACATCTATCTGAGCAGGCAAAGAAAGCTCGGTTTAACATCTCTCCTGAAAGACGGAACCTTTGACCTTACAGCACACCTATAGCGGGTCATACTGAAATGCCGGTCTACATTATCTGCCCAGGGCCTAGAGTGGTACAGTACTTGAATGCCAAAAGGGAAATCTCCACAAACACATTTACTGGGTACGGTGATGCAGTGGTCATGTTACTGGACTAGTAGCCCAGAGAATGTTAATTCAAAACCCAACATTGCAGTTTAAACAATCTGGGAATGAAAAACTGATATCTGTAAATGTGACCATGAAGTTGTTGGATTGTTGTAAAAGAAAAAAAGCAACGGGTTCACTAATGTCCTTTAGGGAAGGAAACCTGCCGTCCTTACCCAGTCTGGCCTAAATGTGACTGCAGTCCCACACCAACGTGGTTGACTCTTAACTGCCCTCTGAAGTTGTCTAACAGGCTAATCAGTTGTATCAAACTCGCTACCAGTGGCTCAAGAAGAAGGCTCACCATCACCATCTCAGGGCAATTAGGGATGGGCAGTAAATGCCAGCCTTGCCAGGATGCCCACAGACCAAGAATTATTTTTTGAAAAAGGACCATTTGTCCCATTGAAACTCATCCCTCTGGTACCCTAACTCTCTTGGCATCTAACTGCTTTTTTAGTGTCCCTAATGTCTGCGAACCTACCAGGCAAATTGTTGCAAACATTTATCATGTGTTCCATGTGCTCATCACTCTTTGTGTGAAGAAATTTTCCCTGGGATTCAACTTTAACTGGCTTATCTTGAACTATAAGACGAAACTCCCTTGTTTTGGATCCATTACCTATCTACCCTATCAATTCCCTTTCACAATTTTCAATACCTCAGTCAGATCACCTCTTAACCTCCTCATCTCCAGGGAATATAATCTACGTTTGCCCAGTCTCTCATCATAGCTCAGCCATGTCATCCCAGGTGTTCAGTCTGGTGAATCACAGATGGGCATTCTCCAAGGCCTGGATATCCTTCCTAAGGTGTGGTGCCCAAAATGAGGCCTGAGCAGTGGTCTCTTTAATTTCAGGAGTCCATGCTTGCTTTTATTTCCTATATCTCTCTTGATGAAGCCCAGCATTCCAATAGCCTTCTTGATCACTTATCTATAGCGGCAAGTTAGATTTCAGTGACTTGCGTACTGGACCCTTAAATCCCTTTGCTCATCTGTTTCCCTCCCCAGTGCTTCCCCATTTACATTGTAGTCCTATCTAATGTCCAAAGAACCCTATCTACTAACCCTTACCTTAAATTGTATTTGCCATAATTTTGTCCTCTCGGTAAATCTATCTTTGTCCTATTGCAATTTTCTGCTTTCTTCTTCAGCACTCACTATACCTCCCAGATTAAAATGATCTGCAAATTTGGATCTATTCCCCTTTATTCATAAATTTAGATCATTTATATCATGGTAAGTAAAGCACAGGAGGAGGCCTTTCGGACCATCATGCCGATGCTGGCTCTTTGTACAATCAAAAGCTGGCACCTCAACTCTGATGCCTGGGGGCTGCAGCTTACCTGGCAACTAGCTCACCAATCCAAGCATGTCCCCTTTTGCTCAATTCTCTATCTTCTACCACGCAGTCAATTTCCTATTTGCCCTACAAAGCTTTCTCCAATTCCATGCACCCTACGTTTAGTTAGCAGTCTCCTGTTCAGAACCTTCTCAAATGCTTTATGAAAACCCATGCATCTGATATCCATTGATCCTCCTCAATCCAACCCCTCAATAAAACTCTAATCGGCTTGTTAGACCTGTCCTACCATTTGCAAATCCATGCGGATTCTCCCTAATCAGCTGACACGTTTCCAAGTCCTCACTTTGTATCTGATAATGGACTCTGGCAATTTCCCACTAGTGACATTAAACTCACTGCTTTCAATTACTTAATTTGTCTCTTCCTTTCTTTCACGAATAAATGTGCCTTCTAATCCTCTGGTTCTAGCCCTGAATCCAGCAAACTTTGCAAGATTAGAACTAATGCAGCTCCAATTTCCTCATCCATTTCCTTTACTACCCTGTCTGGGCCTGGGGATTTGTCAGGCTCCGGTTCCATTTCTTTATCTATTACAATATTTCCATTTATATTAATCTCTGTAAGCTTTTCCCCCAAAACAAACAGCAATGAGATAATGACCAGATGATCTGCTTTAGTGATGTTGGTTGAGGGGTAAATTTTGGGCCAGGACACTGGGGAGAACCCCCCTGCTCTTCGTGGAAGTACTGCCATGGGATCTTTTACGTCTTCCTGAGAGGGCAGACGGATCCTCGGTTTAACGTCTCGTCCAAAAGACGGCACCTCCGACAGTTCAGCACTCCACTGGAAGTGTCAGCCTGGATTTTGTGCTCAAGTCTCCAGAGTGGGACTTGAACCTGCAACCTTCTGAATCTGAGACAGGAGGGCTACCCACTGAGCCACAGCTGACACCAAGAGCATCTATTTACATCCCACCCCTCCTCAACTACATTGTCCATCACTGCCACTCACCTCAAATGTAAACAATTTTACAACACCAAGTTATAGTCCAACAATTTTATTTTAAAATCCACAAGCTTTCGGATGCTTCCTCCTTCCTCAGGTGAATGTGGAAATGAAATCCTCGAACCTATCGCATTTATAAATCACAGAACAATGCCTGGTGATTACAGATAGTCTTTTCAACTGCCCGTTGCCAAGGCAAACAAAGTGTTCAGACAGATAGGTGTTACCTACAGGGCCACCGAATATACAAACGGCCAGAACTAAAAAAACAGATGATGTGGAGATGCCAATTAAAAAAACAGAGCGAGAGAGGCAGAAATATAGAAACATCCGGAAGGAAAAGACAGCAATTGACCTGTTATATTAAAAACAGATAACATTTGTTCGCTGGTGGGGTAACGTGTAGCGTGACACTCACCTCAAAGGCAAACTAACACCGCGGTGGGAATCATCCTGTACAATATCCCCGCAGTACGGGCCATGCGAGACACTCCTAGCTCGTCTAAACCCCCTTCGATGTCTCAGTCCCCTCTGACACTCCTAGCTGTTAGTTGTGGGCTATGAGCTCTTACCAGTTCCTCACATGTTAGAGGTCAAACTAGTTTTTCCTTCACATACCTTTTGTTCAAATGTGACCCCTGCCGTCAATTAGATTGTATTTGCTGTGCCTTCCTGAGATCAATTAAAGCCCGATTGGATTCAGGTCAATTCGAGGTTAAACTGAAAAAAATTTTCCTCTCCCCTTTTATACATTTTTTTAAGAGTGGCACAGAAATTTGCATGGGTGACACTTGAGTGTGACAGACAGACAGAGCATTTATACGTACATAATACATGGATAGACAGATAAACCTTCTGAAGTCTACTTGCATTGCGCTCCCAACTCCGTGTTGTCCCATCAGTACTTCACTGACAGCTGCATATTCTTAACACCAAATAAACGGATGAGTCTTCGGAGCTGAAGGAGGGAACAGTTGGTGATATCGCCGTAAACCCCTTGCAGTGTGTAAGGAGTGACAGAACGCTCTGCCAAACATGTTTTGATTTGAATGATGGAGCTGTTTGTGGAAAAATACAGCAGAGGCTCAAGTTGTTATGTCAAATTGCTCGGGATCTCCCTAATGGACAACCATGGAGGTTGTCTCAATTTGTACTTATATCCGCAGACTCTCTTTCTCTATCTTTTTCTCGCCAATTTTCTACCCTTCCTCCCCGTAGGGGCACAGCTCCATGGGCACAGGAGGCCGTCTGGCCCCCTCACCATAGTGGCCGTTCTAAACACTTGAGCCTGGACAGTGGACATCAGCCAGCTATTTGACCATGAAGGGATCAAGGACTAGTTGTACGTACTCACAGTTGGGGGGGTCAACGAGTAGCGATGAAGAGCAGTTACTCCCATTCTGCACCCCTCACTGAAGTAGCCCTTTGACGAACATACGGACAAAGACGGACAGAAAAGACCTTCTGGTCCATCCAGCCTGTCCCACATAACTGTTATGCTTCGTGCATCACGATACATACACTCCCCACCCCACCCAGAAGCCATGTGACCTCCCGGGAGAGGCAAAAAAACAGATAAAAAAACCCAAGGCCAATTTGAGGAACAATAAATCTGGGATGTTTGACACAAGCATGGTGAATTGACCTGAGCAGCCAGTAAAACAGATCTTGTTTGGAGCTAGAGTTGTGTCTCAGTATGCTATTTTTGGGACATGAGCTTTATAACTTTTCCACTTCCAGCTGTGTTTGTGTCAGTTGAATTTGTTCCCCTTTGGGGAATAATCCTTATTGCACAGGCAGTGTTGTTGAGTTGCACAACTATGTGCGTGTTTATAGACTTGTTTGTGTTCTGTACACGAGTGTGCGGGACACCGCCTCCCGACTTTTGTTTTTCGCTTTTCCACACGTTACCAAAAAAAACAAACACGTCACTCAGCAACAGGCATGCCAACCTGACCAATCAGAGCAGTCCCATGGCGACAGCAACAGAGGTGATATAAGGAGAGGAGGGTCTGAAAATAGAGCAGATGCAGAAGTGTCTGAAAAGAGAAGAGACAGGTTAACCTTTCGGGTGGCGATCCTTTGCCAGAACTGAGAGAGAAATGCAGACAAACGACCTGGTGGAATGTATCAAAGGAAAGGAGGGAGAGGAGCAGAGCAGGTAAAAGACATGTGTACAGGAATGTCAGGTGAAATTGCTGCTTTAAGATATCATGCATCATGTTTTCTAATTGCTCATATCTTAATACCCATTATAAGTCCACCACTCACCGAGTTAACAGTCCAAGCAATAACTGATCACGTATCGCAACACATAACTTATCCTGGCAAGTGTGAGCCTTGATAGTGAGTATGGCCAAACTATCCCACTGTGGAGATCATCACAGAACGATCCCAATTCTGTCCTCAACCGGCATGGTGAGGGCACCAAGGTGGAGTCCACAGAGTGGAAAGAAGAGGCAAATCGAGGCAAAATTATTCCCTCAAGGAAAGGTCCTCTCTCACCTCCATGTTTCAAAGTGCCATTGCTGGGAGTCTTTGAGTGATTTGTTGCCAGGATATGGGGGATGCTGGCAAGGTCAACATTTATTGCCCATCCCTAGTTGCCCTGGAAGTTCTGCAGTCCTTGTGGAGGTGGTACTCCCTCCAATGGTGTTGGGTAAGAAATTCCAGGCTATGGACCCAGTGATGATGAAGGAACAGCGATATATGTCCAAGTTAGGATGGTGTGTGACTTGGAGGGGAACTTGGAGGCAATGATGCTGCTCTCGTCCTTCTTGGGGGTACAGGTCTTGGGGCTGGGAGGTGCTGTTTTAAGTCCGCTGGGTGAGCTGCTGTAAATGCTACCTACTGCGGCCACAGTGCACCATTGGTGGAAGGGGTGGATATTGAGTTCATTGGCAGAGGCACTGGCCAAGTGGACTGGTTTGTCCTGGACAGCGTTGAGCTTCTTGAGTGTTGTTGGAGCTGCATTCGTCCAGGCAAGTGGGCCAGTCACACTCCTGACTTGACACTTGTACATGGCTTTGAGGGGTCAGGGGGTGATTCCTAGACTACCCAGCCTCTGCCCTGCTTCTGTAGCCACGGTGTTGATATTACTGGTCCAGTTAAGCTTCTGGTCAATGGTGACCCCCCCCCCCCTCCACTCCCCCAACAAGATGTTGATGATGTGGGACTTGGTGATACCACTGAGTACACTGCCTGCCTACTAAATCTCAATCACACACATCAAAATGAGCATCTGCATTGTAAAAATGATCAGGGGAAGAGGTGCTCTCTCTTTGTATTTGTAGTGAAATTATATAAAGTGTGTTTGATTTTGTTCTAAACAGGGAGTAGAGAAACCTTTGATCATGATTGTGCATCATAACGAGCTCTCGTCGCAAAGATTGTAATAATGTAGTGTTTCAGAAGGGAGAGATGGGTAAACCGATAACAATACACCAGTTAGTCTGACGTCAATTGTGGGCAAACTCTTAGAATCCGTAATTAGAGACTAAATGAGTGAGTGTGTAGAAATACATGGGTTAATCAAGGACGGCCAGCATGAGCTTGTTAAATGCAAGCTGTGTTTTACAAATTTAATAGTTTTTTGAAGACGTGACTGAATAGATAACGGGATGCATTGAGTGCTGTGTATATGGATTTTCAGAAGGTGTTCTATAAGAGGAAATGTAGCAGCATCGATAGAAAATTGGTTGATGGACAGGAAACTGAGTTAGGATAAATAGGTGTTGTTTGAACCCAAGGGGCCAATGCTGAGTCCACATTTCTTCTCGGTATCAATAGATGATCTGGACTTGGGCATAGGAAGTTTGCTGACGACACCAAGGTAGCAGGTTTGGGCAAACAGCCAGGAGGAGTGTAAGAGACCTCAGGGAGATGTAAGCAAGTTAGCAGAATGGGCAGAAAGGTGGAAGATGCAACTTAATGTGAATAAGTGTGAGGTAATACACTTGAGGAAGAAAAACAAGGAATGGGAGTCCACATTCAATGGAAAGGCACTGAAGGGTGAGGTGGGCAGAGAGACCTAGGGGTCCAAATGCATAATTCCCTGAAAGTACAAGTAGATAAAAACGATTTTTTTTTAAAAAGCCAACAGCATGTTCGGTTTTATAAAATACAAGAGTAAAGAAGTACTGATCGGTTTGGGCACAGGGTGTTGTGTACAGTTTTGGGCACCCTTTATAGAAAGGACATTGAAGCCATAGAAGGTGTACAGCGGAGATTCACCAGGATGATGCCAGGAATGGGAAACTATAGTTCTTTAGGAGATACTTGAGACACTGGGACAATTTCCACTGAGGCAGAGAAGGCTAAGAGGAGATTTAATAGAGATCTTTTAAAATAAGGAAGGGTATAGATGGAGTGAATAGGGAAAGACTTCATTCCTTTGGTTGGTGAGTCAGTGACTAGGGATTATCATTAAGAGATAATGAGTTAACTGAGGTAGAAGAGAGTTTTTTTACACAGAGGGTTGTTGGAGCATGGAATGCTTTGCCATAGAGAGGGGTTGAGGATGAGACTATTGCATCTTTTAAGGGACAACTGGATAAATATTTGAAGCAGAGGAAGATACAGGGCTATTGGGAGAGAGTGGGGCAGTGGGATTAGTTTGGGAATGATACAGGGCTATGGGGAGAGAGTGGGGCAGTGGGATTAGTTTGGGAATGATACAGGGCTATGGGGAGGGAGTGGGGGAGTGGGATTAGTTTGGGGATTGATACAGGGCTATGGGGAGAGAGCGGGACAATGGGATTAGTTTGGGGATTGATACAGGGCTATGGGGAGAGAGCGGGGCAGTGGGATTAGTTTGGGGATTGATACAGGGCTATGGGGAGAGAGCGGGACAGTGGGATTAGTTTGGGGATTGATGCAGGGCTATGGGGAGAGAGCGGGACAGTGGGATTAGTTTGGGGATTGATGCAGGACTATGGGGAGAGAGTTTCAGATTGCTCGAGCAAAGAGCCGGCACAAACATGATGGGCCAGTTGGCCTCGTTCTGTGCTGTAAACCTCTTTGGTTCTATGGTTTAAAGACACAAAGTGACCGATGTTCTGTTTTTAAACTGGACAATTTTATTGTGAGTTGATCGATTACCAAAGTATTTATTTCCTTTTTTTTATTAACCAGCTGCGCAATGCCATCAATGGAGGAAATCACGTCCTGGACTCAGGGGTTTGATAAGGTGATGCGAACTGAAACCGGCAGGACCATTTTCCGAGAGTTTCTCCGGACAGAGTACAGCGAGGAGAACATGCTCTTTTGGCTAGCGTGCGAAGATTTCAAAAAGGAAAAGAACATGAAGATGGTTGAAGAAAGAGCAAGGACGATATACGAGGACTACATTTCGATACTGTCTCCAAGAGAGGTGAGAGACATCCTGCGGACAAACACAAGCCTAAGGCACCCTGATAAAATTAGAGGCTGTGCTCATTTTTTCTTCTGACACAGGTTGTATGCTGAAAAGAGGTGAGTACAGGTAAGTACTGTCAATAACTAGTACCATCAAAGATTAGTGCAGTACTCACAATATCTATTACTGTTGCCAGTTAGTACTGTTAATTAGTAGTACTGTTCAATAGTACTTTTAGTGATTTGTCTGTCAAATATAAGTACCATCAAGCTTTAGTATTGTCCATAATTAGTTACCTTAATGAGTTGTAGTGTTAATAATTGGTAGTGTTAATGAGTGCTATCAATGGTTAGAACTGTAAATGATTAGTTTGGTTTTGAACAATTTGTACTGTCAATGATTACTGTCAATAATTAATGCTGCCAATGTTTAGTGCTGCCAATAATTAGTACTATTAAAGATTAGTACTATTAATAATTATTATTGTTGCCATTAGTGCTGTTAATGAGTATACTGTTCAATAGTACTATTAGTGATTTGTCTGTCAAACATAAGTATCATCAAGCTTTAGTATTGTCCATAATTAGTTACCTTAATGAGTAGTAGTGTTAATAATTGGTAGTGTTAATAAGTGCATTCAATGGTTAGAACTGTAAATGATTAGTATTTTCAACAATTTGTACAGTCTATGATTAATACTGTCAATAATTAGTTCTACCAATGTTTAGTACTGTCAATAATTAGTACGGTTAATCAGTAGTATGTCAATGGTGAGAGTGATCCATGATTTTTTCTTTATCTCTAACTATCCATGATTAGTACTATCTATGGTTATTTCAACCAGGACTGTCAATGAGGAATACTGTCAGTGGCATGAAATGTGAATAATTAGTAGTGTCGATAGCCAACAGTGCCAGTGATTAGATCTGGCAATAATTAGGACCACCTGTGATTTGTACTGTCAATGATTGGCTCTGCCAAAGATGGAGCCTGCCAATGGATAGCACAGTAAATGATTAGCCCTGGGATTACCAATGATTAGGACCCTCTGTCATTATCAATGTCAATGATTACCCCTGTCAATGGTAAGGATTATCAGTGATTACCCCTGTCAATGGTAAGGATTATCAGTGATTACCCCTGTCAATGGTAAGGATTATCAGTAATTTACCCCTGTCAATGGTAAGGACTGATCCATTGGTCACATATGTGCTATTATTTTATTTCAGATTTTACTTTTAAAATGTTTGCATTTATAAGCTCTTATGTTTTAGCAAATATTTGGTAGAGACTGGGTACATTGAGACCAAGGAGAGAGGAGGCAATGAAAGGTGATCCCTTTATCCTGCACCACTCAAATTCATCTGCTGCAGTCAAACGGACATACACACGGAACCACAGTAAATGGAGGATGCTCTATTGGTTAGTAATTGATAGTACCGACCGTTCACAGCACTTCATTGGCAGTGCTGACCATTGACAACACTGGTCATTCATAATACTGACCATTGACAACACTGGTCATTCATAATACTGACCATTGACAACACTGGTCATTCATAATACTGACCATTGACAACACTGGTCATTCAAAATACTGAACATTGGCTGCATAAACCATTGACAGTACTGACCATTGGATGTACTGACCACCATTGACTGACCGTTGACTGCACTGACCATTGACTGTACTGACCATTGAATGCACTGACCACCATTGATAGTACTGACCATTGACTATACTGATCATTGACTGTACTGACCATTAACTGTACTGACCATTGACTGTACTGACCATTAACTATACTGACCACCATTGACTGTGCTGACCATTGACTGTACTGACCATTGACTGTGCTGACCATTGACTGTACTGACCATTGACTGCACTGACCACCTTGATTGTACTGACCATTGACTGTCCTGTCCACCATTGACTGTACTGACCATTGACTGTACTGACTATTGACTGACCTGACCATCATTGACTGTACTGACCATTGACTATACTGACCATTGACTGTACTGACCACCATTGTTTGTACTGACCATTGACTATACTGACCACCATTGACTGTGCTGACCATTAACTGTACTGACCATTGACTGCACTGACCATCATTGATTGTACTGACCATTGACTGTCCTGACCACCATTGACTGTCCTGACCACCATAGACTGTCCTGACCATCATTGACTGTACTGACCATTGACTGTACTGACCACCATTGACCATACTAACCATTGACTGTACTGACCATACTGACCATTGACTGTACTGACCACCATTGACCATACTGACCATTGACCATACTGACCATTGACCATACTGACCATTGGCTGTACTGACCATCGACTGTACTGACCATTGACAGCAACAACCACCCTTGACTGTACTGACCACCATTGACTGTACTGACTATTGACTGTACTGACCATCATTGACTGTACTGACCACCATTGACTGTACTGACCATTGACGCTACTGACCATTGGATGCACTGACCATCGACTGTACTAACCATTGACTGTACTAACCATTGACTGTACTGACTACCATTGATTATACTGACCATCATTGACTGTACTGACCACCATTGACTGTACTGACCATTGACTGCACTGACTATTAACTGTACTGACCATCATTGACTGTACTGACCGCCATTGACTGTACTGACCATTAACTGTACTAACCACCATTGACTGTACTGACCATTGACTGTACTGACCATTAACTGTACTGACCATTAACTGTACTGACCATTGATGGTATTGACCATTGACTGTACTGACCACCATTGACTGTACTGACCATTAACTGTACTAACCACCATTGACTGTACTGACCATTGACTGTACTGACCATTAACTGTACTAACCACCATTGACTGTACTGACCATTGACTGTACTGACCATTGATGGTATTGACCATTGACTGCACTGAACACCATTAATTGTACTGACCATTGACTGTACTAACCATCATTGACTGTACTGACCATCATTGACTGTACTGACCATTGACATAATGGATCACCATTGTCTATACTGACCATTGACTGCACTGACCATTGACTGCACTGACCATTGACTGTACTGACCACCATTGACTGCACTGACCATTGTCTCTACTGACCATTGACTGTACTGACCACCATTGACTGTACTGACCATTGACTGTGCTGACCATCATTGTCTGTACTGACCATTGGATGTACTGACTACCATTGATTGTACTGACCATTGACTGTACTGATCACCATTCACTGTACTGACCATTAACTGTACTGACCGTTGACTGCACTGACCACCATTGACTATATTGACCATCGACTTTACTGACCACCATTGACTGCACTGACCGCCATTGAATCTACTGACCATTGACTGCACTGACCATTGACTGCAATGACCACCATTGACTGTACTGACCATTAAATGTACTGACCTTCATTGATTGTACTAATCACCATTAACTGTAGTGACCATTGCCATCGCTAACATGTACTTCCACTCCATTGACAGCACTGACCATTGACAACAGTGATCATTAATACTACTGAGCATTGGTTATGTTGACTATTGGCAATGCTGACCATTGACAACATTGACCATTAACAGCACTGACCTTTGGCAGCACTGAATAGGACTGATCATGAGTAGCTCTGCCCAGTAACAGTACTGACCAGTGACATCATTGACAGTTGACACCACTTACCACTGACAAAATTGACCATTAACCTAACTGACCATTAAGAGTATTGACCTTTGGTAATAGTGTCCTTTGGTGATGGTGACCATTGATAATACTGACCGTTACAGTCAGGTGATGAAGTACAGATCCCAGACTGGATCCAGGCGCTTCCTGCTCTGAATGGATCAGTTCCATCTTTGAAGGCTGATTTTGACAACTGGGCCATCGAGGGCACTCGGGATCAAATGCTGCCTGAGGCGGTAACGATTAACGGGCATAAATCAGCCTCGCTTCTCAACGGTGACCTGCGACCTCTGCTGGGAAGCTCGCACATGTGTGGGTGAGGATGGCGATGCCCCTTTGGTTGAATATCCTACCATAGTCATTGTTTAGGCTCGGACATGATAAATAGTCCATTAGGACGAGGTAACGGAGGGTATCAGTGCCTGCAGATCTTTCACGGTCTTTAGGAAAGTGGTGGTTATGGATGGTTGGCCCCCTTGAGTGGGCCAAAATGAAACGTAGAGCTCACGTCAGTTAAGTGCAAGTTGCTGAACAGCCTTGAGTGAGATTGTATAATAGTGAAATGTGCACTTCAGTTATTTCTCTTTGTGCTGTTTGCAGGTGAGTCTTGACTCTCGTGTGCGAGAAATAGTCAACAGGAACTTGCTGAATCCAAATGCTCTTATGTTTGAGGACGCCCAGCTTCAGATATACAGCCTAATGCACAGAGACTCCTTTCCTAGGTTCTTGAACTCGGAGATGTACAAGTCCCTCGTTGAAAAGCCGCAGACTCCCCCTGACACTACTCCTCTTACTGAAAGCTAATCTTGGACTCCCTGCAAAGGAAAAGATCGGTGGAATTTGGACACAGCCACGCACACGCACACATGTACACAATCACATATATGTACACAATCGCATACATGTACACAATCGCATACATGTGCACACATACACATGCACACAAACGTGTGCACATATATACGTGCACATACACATGTACTCATGTACACATGCAGCCACATACACACGTGTGCACATTTACACATGCAGATGTGTGCACATTTACACATACACATGCACAGGTGTGCACATTTACACGTACACACATGCACATATACACTCACACACAGCGTGCATACATGAAAGCACATTCACGTGAATATGCACACACCTGTACAAATACATGCATGCACACCTGTAAACATGTGCATTCTCACAAACACGTGCACTTACAGGTGCTGACACACCTGTGCATACATACCTGATCATGTTTGCACACACACCAACGGTGATAATAATGATTTAAACAATGAGATGCAGCGTAAAGACCTGAAGCTGGGTTCCTGGGGAACTCCACTATAGCTTTACTCAGGGTGTAGTGACAAATTGACTATTGAGCTCATTTAAAAATATATATATATATATATATATATCGGTTGGAATTAAACTTTTCCTCACTGCCTCAGTTAGAAATACAAAAAAAATGCCAACCATGTTTGTTCTTTAATAAAAAAGAAAATATTTTTTTTTTGCCAAGATTCAACTGTTGTCCCCCACAGCAGCAAAGTGAGCAGCTCGTGATTGGGTCGAATAGGTGAACAGATGCCTGCGGCGCGCCAAAAGGGGCAAGTTGCTCAACCCGATCGAGCAAGCCGACTTTAAGAGGGGCACGTGTGGCAAAAGTCACGCGTGCTACACCCCTCCGCCTGCTTTCTCTCCGGGAGATGGGGGGGGGAGCCTTGAGCAGTGGGTGCGGGGGAGCGCTGCGGTGAGGGGGACAACCAGTGCCCCTAAAATATATTAACGTGGCACCTAGCTACGAAGGCGGGATTGTAAACCAAAACCTCGCCTCTGCGAAAGATACCGCAGTCTGACGGTGACCCAGCGACCACACCTCGAAAGTACTTCATCGGCTGTGTGGTTCTGGGGTCGTGAAGGAGCGATAAGAAATCCAAGTCTTTTCTTTATAGCTGTCGGCAGGATTTCATGAATTTTAATAAGCACAAAAAAATTAAAACGTAGAGTTTTTTTGGGGGGGGGGTGGGGGTGGATGCAAGTTTTCAGTGTCAGTAATTCTGATCGTTTTGAGAGATACAGGAGCGTATTTATTTATCTTAAAAGAGACCTTGCAAAAAAATATATATAATTAGCGAGTAAAAGCTGAGGAATCTCCGTTGGTGTTTTTTATTTGGTGAGTGAATGTTTAGTGTGTCCCTCTGACATTCCCCTCGCCATTCTTTCAGCGCAGCCGGTAACCCGTTTAATTTTAACGGAGTGAACAGTGACACCACTTTGTCAGACAATGGGTGGGAGGCGGGTGGGAACTTGTGGTTTTAATTTGCTCATAAACTGCAGCAGGCAGGGTCTCTCGAGTGCAGCAGGGTGATTTCTCCAGCAAAACGCAAC
This sequence comes from Heptranchias perlo, assembly GCF_035084215.1. Taxonomy (NCBI): domain Eukaryota; kingdom Metazoa; phylum Chordata; class Chondrichthyes; order Hexanchiformes; family Hexanchidae; genus Heptranchias; species Heptranchias perlo. The sequence continues at coordinate 3,170,619 of NC_090332.1, forward strand.
GAGTGGACGGTCGTTACATTGTACAAATTACGTGCGTAAAATCGATCCCAGTCACTTCCAGCAGTGGGGGCTTCGGGCGTGATTGACGGGGGAATTACCCAATCATCTCCAATCTGACTGGACTGGTGGTGTCACTAGATGCTGCCGTTTAGGGTTAATGCAGCCACTGAAAGGGAGGACAGAGGGCGATCGTAGGATGCACTAAATCACTACTGTCGCCAGGGGAAATTTCTAGGCTAAAATGTTCTGCTTGATCGTTGATTAAAATCTGTATGTAATTTCCACAGTTTTTTTTATAATAAAAAGTATATGGATTTATATGTATCTAAAACCAAGTGAGCTTTGGGCAGACAGCACATGGGGTTGGAGCTGCATTTTCTAGTCTGGGTAGCGTCCTGTCGTACTTCCACCAATTCCCACAGAAGGAGCATCTCCTTCTTTTGTCTAAGAATCGTCGCCGGGTGCTTACAGATCGGGCAGGGTACGCTAGCTGTGAGTTCAAATCTTGCCCCTGTGGCGAGCTTATGAAATTGAATTCGGTAAACCTGGTAACCTGTGGGCCGGCACCAGATAGAAGTGATCGAGAAAAGCTGTCAGACTTTCATTTAAAGATCCCGAATGGACCCTTCAGGAGAAGGGGAACCTGCCTCCCCCTTTCCCGGTCTGGCCTACACGTGACTCCAGTCCCACATTGTGTGGTTGACTCTTAATGCCCTCAGGGCAACTAAGGGATGGGCAATAAATACTGCCGTTGCCAGTGAAACCAACATCCCAAGAACAAATAAATATTTTTTAAAAAAGAGATCTCTTTAACATCTCAATTTGAATGTACTTGTGTGTTTCTGTGCGTGAAAATGGCTGGTGCCTACTGCATGCAGTACCTGTTAAATCACCCGATAAAGAGATCTGGCTTTGGTTGAATTGTGGGTCAGCTCTTCAAGAGGGAGCCTGAAAGAGCACAAACGGGAATTATGACTGACGTTAGAGATTAAAATAAATATGAAGGCCTTGGGTTTGGATTTCAGGCCTGTGCAGGGTTCATAAGTTTCAGTCAGAGCTGTGGTAGGGTTGTCATAGTTCTCTTTAGTGTCCTGGGCCAGGGAGGACAAACTCAGTTAGGGTCTCCCTCCCACTCCCAACCCCCTCTCCCCCAATCCCTCCCTCCTGGTCCAATGGCACGGTCCGGAAGCGCGTGGACATTGGACGAGGGCAGGATCGAGCTCAAGTCATGACGATCCCGGTCCCACCACCATCGAACGGCCCACTGACACTTGAGGTCAGAGGTCACACACGCGAAAAAAATGGCTACTTGGATAGGGTAGCAAAGTGGGACGGTCGCCCATACAACCGCGCCCCGGTGGAAAGACCCCCCACTTCGGGAGAAGGGGAGTGGAGGAAAAAAAACAAACCCCAATCTGAAATAAAACCGGAAAATGCCAGAAATCCACAGTGGGTGCAAGAGCCTCCAAAAAAAGACAAGGCCAGAAAACATTTCAGATAAAGACCCTTCTTCAGATCTCTAAGGAAAGATTGACCTATCTCAGATGATTAAGGTCAATGGCCTGTCTTTTTTTTTTGTAACTATTCCATTAATGGTTTTTTTTTGTTCATTCTGTGGACACTGACGGCATTTTGAGGAGGGCAGGGAGCAATTAGCTTGTCGGCAAAGGAGGGAACTGTCATTTGCAGAGACTCATGGGGGAAGGTTCCCTCCGTTTCCTCAATGTGGCAAAATAAGCGCGAGTGCAACAAGGAGGGAAGAGGAGAAATCTCACAACACGATTACCCACAAAATGCTTCCAAGTCAACCATGTCCACATCATTCCAACTCCGACCCTGCACAACCGAATAACCATCCCCCATCCAACTTAGTTCCGTCTTCAGTACTTGCTGTTTTAAGAGTAGACACAAGAGGGATTAATGTCATCCGGTCATACACTGCCGAACACATCCTTGTGTAGTACTTTATCTGACATCTTAGCACTGGCTTTTAACCACTTTAAGCACTCAAGGGAATTTTACAAAAGCCCGCGTAAGAGCAGTACATTGCTGAAGGAAGATTAAACCCTTCTTGTGTTCATTTTTTATTTAGTGAGCGCTGGTGACCGCATTGGGGTAGGGTACCCCTGAGGAGGGGAAATGGTTATTCAGTCACACAGTGCAGTGACACTGGAACACTTCTGGGGTAATCATTGGGGGACATTGTGCCCGAAATGAACAGAACAGAAGGAATCATCATTGTAAGGCGGGAAGTAAAGAACAGAACGACTGGAAATCCAACAGAAAATGCCCAAAGTACAAAGAGTAAAAAACACATTAGCATTTGGGGGTGGAGGGGGGGGAACGAGCCTTCCTCAATTAGCTCCCCCCGAAACGTTGTTTTATGTCCCGCCCCCTCCCCCGACCTTTCAGTAATTGCCTGACCTGCACTTTGTGTTGTTCGCCTCATAATTCTAACCACCTCCCGTTAATTAGATTTATTTTCACCTCTTTCTTTGTAAAAACAAAAGATGTCCTTACACTGCAACTCGCTTTAGATTATTGTTTAATTTTAAACTCGAACCGATAGCTTTAAAGCTCCGTGGGGTCCCTTTGAATCTTGAACTATCTCTTGTGGCCTTACAAGAGGCTACACTTGTCCTGCTGTTCCCCCTCCCCCCTCCCCCCTCGCCTCTACACCCTCCCCCCACACCCTCCCCCCTACACCCTCCCCCCTCCCCTACCCCATCACCCTACCCCCACAATTAGACACTCCCTGACATACTGCAATGTCGTAAAGCGAAAATTTATAGGGACACTACGATCATTTCTTAATTCAAAAGTATTCACCCATGAACTAAAAGCTATATATATATAAATATAGAAAAGTATATTTGAAACAAAAATAAATTATGATCTTGACAGATATTTTTAGTTCAGTACGAAATGCACCTGCGATCTTCAAGGGGCTGGTATTAAAGGTGAGGTTAAAGTGACCCCTTGGGGTGAGAGGGGGTTTGCAGGAGAGGAGGGGGGAGAGGGGCGGGGAGGACAGGAGAGGAGCTGGAGGACAGGAGAAGAGAGGGGAGGGGAGGAGAGAGAAGAGGAGGGGAGAGGAGAGGAGAGGGGAGGGGAGGAGAGAAGAGAGGGGAGGGGAGGAGAGGAGGGAGGGGAGGAGAGAGAAGAGGAGGGGAGATGAGAGGGGAGGGGAGGAGAGGAGGGAGGGGGAGAGAGAAGAGAGGGGAGGGGAGGAGAGAGAAGAGGGGAGGGGAGGAGAGAGAAGGGGAGGGGAGAGGAGAGGAGAGGAGGGAAGAGAGAAGAGAGGGGAGGAGAGGAGGGAAGAGAGAAGGGAGGGGAGGAGAGGAGGGAAGAGAAGAGAGAAGAGAGGGGGTGGTAGGTGATTGGCGATTTGCTTTTTAATGATGGTAAGTTTGAAGTCCCCGCCCTCCCCTCACTGTTTTGGATTTATTGCCTCTGAAGACTCTCTTGTCACTTTAGGTCCTGCTGGATTTCTCGATGTGAGCGTGTAGATGTTTTTAGGGAAAGTGAGAAGGGGGTTGAGGGAAGGAAAGGGGCGGGGGGCGGGGGGAGAGAGGGATACGGTCTCCTTTATTTAAAGGGACAGCGCAGTCTCACTTTGCATGCTTTCTATGAATTGTCGCTGTTTGTTTTGTACAACAGGGACTGTGCATTCCTATGTAGCAGCCTCTGCTGAGAGAGAGAGAAATGGTATCAAAGTCAATGCCAATTCAGAGCTTTATGACAAATGCAATGTTGGTGAAAACAAACTTAAAATGGTCTTTAATTTAAAACAAATTTTTACTTCAGAGAAAAAAGAGCAAGGAAACGAAGCAGGATTGTAGGTGGGAGAGCTCCTGGGGACCAATTTATCTCATTCTAACCTCTGCACAGCTTAAAAATACAAACTTGTTTTTTAAAAAAGGGCTTAACTGTCATTAAAGGGGAGGTTAGCGATGGCTTCTTAAAGGGGAAGGTAACTCCTGGGATCAGAACTGGCAATTAAGGCGTCTTCAAAAGGAAAGTAATTCTCAGGGTCACTACACCCCTTGATGGGTTCTTAAAGGGGAGACTAACTCTGGAGGGCGGGTATGGTCACTGATGCGTCCTTAAAGGGGAAGGTGACTCTAAGGATCAGCGCTGTCAGTTATAAGTGAATTCCTTCTGGATCTTGAACTACTTTTGAACATTCCTTATCTTGGTAGACAGGGTTCCTTCTGACTCCTGTATACTAACAGCCAGCTGACAGAATACAGTGGGAGTTGTAACACGATGGGGCGGGGGAGGAGGAAGAAAGGTCTATTTTTTTTTTCTTTTAAACACAAGAGTGGCAGAAGGTGAATGGATACCTGGCAACTCTGACACGACCCCTGCATCTTCAGGCAGGCGACTGCAAAACGCCCACTTCAAAACCCCGCTGATCCCCTGGCCTGCCACGGGAGATGCCGTCAAAGTAGTGGAGGGTTACGGGGTTAGACCGAAGACTCTTAACATTTTTAGTTACAGCTCTCTGAAGGGGTAAAAAAAGAAATTCAAAAACCAGCAGGGCTCAGATTGTGTGAGTATTTTCATGCAGCACACTGAATGGGGTTGCCAACTCCGGTTGGGTGCATTCCTGGAGGTTTAATCACATGACCTCCCAACCGCCCCGCCCAATCAAACTGCCCTTTTTTTCCCCATCTCCTCTATTTTTATAACGAATGAAAGTGTTCAAAGAAAATGAGAGAAACACTTTTTTTTTCAATGCCCCTATGATTTGCCTCCCGTGTCCGGGGGATTAATCTTTAATTCCAGGAGACACCGGGCCAACCCTGGAGGGTTAACAGCCCTAGGACGGAATAATGGTATATTCCAGTTCCGTCTCAGACCATCTCGGTGCTGGCATCGTTTAATATTGAGATCCTCGGTACCATCTTGAGGCAGGAGTAGGAACCTGCCTCCTTAAAGGGGGCTTCACCTCTCCGCAGCAGTGTCTTCGAACTCCCAACTGTGGAGGGAGGAGATGTGTCCTCCACAGCTCCTTCATTGATACACTACATCTGACAGGGCGAGCACTGGAGGTGGAGTCTCCCTCTGATCTCTACTCATAGCGAGATTGCAAGAATTCCCCCTAGACACGTTTTGAGATTTCGCAGCGACTAGTGAAGGGAGAAAAAAAATCTTCCCCCGCCGACATTTTTGTTCCAACAAATACAAATAACCGTGATGACGGGCGGGACGTGATGATGTCACCACGTCCCGAGCTGCGCCATTGCTCGCACCCTCGAGTGAAAATGACATCTCGCGTTTATATTGCATCACACACGTGTAAAAGTGTCCAGCGGCACTTCATGCGGGGGGAGTGGGAGACCAGAGAAATTAGAGGGGCACACGAGCGCAAAAAGGGGAGGGATAGAAGGCTTTCGAAGGAAGGGAGGGAGAGACAAAGAGCGGGACAGAGTGCTTAGAGAAAGAGTTCAAAAGGGCCGTGTCGCAGGGGCTGAAAGATTGGTCATTGATGGTGGGTGGGGGAGAGTGGGGATGGGAGGCAGAATCCAGGGTCAGAGAAGTGGGGGAGTATGGGGAACAAGATTTGCCGAGGGTGGAGGGAACAAGCTGTAATTGGACATGCAGTGGGTACAGGAACGAGATATAATCCAGAGTCAGAGGATACAGGGAACGAGATATAATCCAGAGTCAGAGGGTGTGGGGAACGAGATATAATCCAGAGTCAGAGGGTGTGGGGAACGAGATATAATCCAGAGTCAGAGGGTGTGGGGAACGAGATATAATCCAGAGTCAGAGGGTGTGGGGAACGAGATATAATCCAGAGGCAGAGGGTGTGGGGAACAAGATATAATCCAGAGTCAGAGGATACAGGGAACGAGATATAATCCAGAGTCAGAGGGTGTGGGGAACGAGATATAATCCAGAGTCAGAGGATACAGGGAACGAGATATAATCCAGAGTCAGAGAGTGTGGGGAACGAGATATAATCCAGAGTCAGAGGGTGTGGGGAACGAGATATAATCCAGAGTCAGAGGGTGTGGGGAACGAGATATAATCCAGAGTCAGAGGGTGTGGGGAACGAGATATAATCCAGAGTCAGAGGGTGCAGGGAACGAGATATAATCCAGAGTCAGAGGGTGCGGGGAGTGAGATATAATCCAGAGTCAGAGGGTGCAGGGAGTGAGATATAATCCAGAGTCAGAGGGTACGGGGAACGAGATATAATCCAGAGTCAGAGGGTGCGGGGAGTGAGATATAATCCAGAGTCAGAGGATACAGGGAACGAGATATAATCCAGAGTCAGAGGGTGCGGGGAACGAGATATAATCCAGGGTCAGAGGGTGCAGGGAGTGAGATATAATCCAGAGTCAGAGGGTGCGGGGAATGAGATATAATCCAGGGTCAGAGGGTGCAGGGAGTGAGATATAATCCAGAGTCAGAGGGTACGGGGAACGAGATATAATCCAGAGTCAGAGGGTGCAGGGAGTGAGATATAATCCAGAGTCAGAGGGTGCGGGGAGTGAGATATAATCCAGAGTCAGAGGGTACGGGGAACGAGATATAATCCAGGGTCAGAGGGTGCAGGGAGTGAGATATAATCCAGAGTCAGAGGGTGCGGGGAATGAGATATAATCCAGGGTCAGAGGGTACGGGGAACGAGATCTGGGGGCAGGGCAGGACTAAACTTTATTCGCGGGGCCTGGAAGAGCATTCCTTCTCCTCCTGACCCCACAAGGAAAGTGAAAAAAAAAGGTTCTCTTTGGGCCTCATCCCCGCTCAGGCCAGTGGGTAAAATAATAGTCGGGGCCCGAAAGACATCATTAGACCCCGATCTGTATATTTAAAGAAGGCCTCGGGCGGGTGTTCCTGCCGCCCGCTCAGACCAGCAGGTTAAAATTGATGACTGTAGAGAAGGGGGCCGGGGAAAGTCATTCCGCAGATATTAACTGGCCGAGGGAAGCAGGGCAGGGTTAAAATCAGCCCCTGGCTGTGCGGAGTACGTGGGAGCGGAGCAGTAAACCGGAGTCGGACGTGTGAAGATTCACAGCTGGATTAGATCCCTGCAAAACAACTTCTCGACCCCAGTGCTAGCCGGGAGCGAAAGAAATCCCCCAAATAAAACTTGCCACTGTGTAGATGGTTTGATGGGATTAAATTGATGCTGGGAAGACTGGAATGAGCTTTGCCGTTATTTCTGTGCAAATAGGAATTTGTTGCTTTCCTTTTGATCAGAGTCTTCTTTATTCTTCATTGATGGTTTGCCACTACCTTGTGCCTACATTTGATTCGTTTATTTTGACGATTTATTTTTCCCCTCTTTCTTTTACGTTAGATTTGAATTTTTAGACGAAACCGCACGCTTTAATTACAACCAGCCATTGCTGTATGTATTTAGATTATATATAAGGCAAAAAAAAATAATCACGGTTGTTTGTGTCACTGAATTCACTTTAAGAGAATAAAGTAGCATGTCACGTCTCGTACTAGTTTTTCTAACTCCTCCGAGGAATTCAGGAAACACGATTTTAAAAGGGCTATTTCTCATTTCCCTATGCAAAGATGTGTTGCGGTTGTGATGTCTGATAGTGTACAATTTGAGGAGTCGTGTAGACACTATTAAAGAGATGTGTAGAGTTTACACATGGAGGGGCTGACCATTCAGCCCTTTCTAAGTTAATACTGTATTTCCGCCAATGTGATAGTGAGTTTTAGAAGTAATGATTTTCATACATACATATATATATATATATATGGAGAGAGAGCATTAAATATGTTTGAATGAAATCTTCTCTGAAATGTTACTGTGTTTTAAAGGAGGGGACAATAATACGTACCTCTTGTAGACGCAATTCTCTGCTGTACAAATGTCTCCATCTGTTTTGAAGAGCTGAAAATGTTTACAGTTAATGGCTTACTAGATGGAGGTGGGTTTTGGTTAATAAATTCAGGGTTTCTCCTGATGCGAGATCCTGATACGTAGGAGATTCAAGGGGCTTTTTGCCTCTTCTCATGTCCCGATCTTGGGGAGAAGGGCCGTCAGTTCCCCCCTCCTCCCCATTTAGATTAAAGCCCCCGTAGCCCCGCTCGGGTCTGCGGAGTCCCGGCTGGAAAGAATCGTGCGATTGGCTCCCCCCTCGCCTGCTTCGCCCTCCTCTCCCCTCCTCACCCCAAACTCCCGCTACAAGATGATTGATTCGGCCGCTCGACTGCGTCGCCCACATTTTCAGCGGGGCTGCGATGGCTTTGGTTCCCTGCAGGTCGGGCCTTTTTTTTTTTAATACTCGGGAGGTGAAGGGGCTGATGGAGAGGGAGCTGTTCAGCTGTTGTAGGCTGCACTCCTCCCGTGTAAAGGCTCCTGCGGGTTAACGTGCTTGGACTCAAGGAGCGCTGGGGTTCTCTCTCAGTTTCCTCTTGTTTGGCGTGTAGGTGCGCGAGTTGTGTGGAATACACAATGCCATTATATTTAGCTTAATCTTGATTGTAACTGAAACTCCCTCTCCCAAAAAGCTGTCGAGGCTGGGGGGTCAATTGAAAATTTCAAAAACTGAGATTGAAAGATTTTCGTTCGGCAAGGGTGTTAAGGGTTACAGAACCAAGGCAGGTAGATGGAGTTAAGATACAGATCAGCCACAATCTCATTGAATGGCGGAACAGGCTCGAGGGGCTGAATGGCCTCCTCCTGCTACTATGTTCCTAAGCGAGGGACTGGTTTCTAATCTGCACGAACTGTGTTATCCTCTGCTGGTCTTCTTTTCTATGGAGGAACCGAGTTGAAGGGCCGAGGCCCACAGTGCAAGTCACAATCAAGGTTCAAAGGAGCAGGGGTGGAGGCTGGTGGGACGGCTCCCTGTCGTCGGCTGTAGTCAGCCTCGGTGCCCCTGGGACAACTCAGTCCCTCGATCGATACCCAGTGGAACCCAGGGGGAAAGTGCATGGACGTTGGGTAGGAGGCAACATTGAGCTCTGCTGTGATGCTTCCCATAGTTGAATTTCCTACTGCCACTCACTGTTCTAGGCTCACATATGATGAGTGGCCACGTGGGTGAGGACCTCCAGCACAAGTCGGCCCATTCAGGAGAAGAGTAGATGGAAAAAAGGGTTAAATGAAATAAAGTAGGCAAGATGAGAGAAATCAGTAGCAGCGGCTGGGAGGTGCGGGCGTGGGTTTTAATGCCAGAGTTCAGAACACCAAATTTGAAAAACACAGGAAGCAAGATGAGGTGACACAAGAATAGTGATTAGGGGTTAAAAGAGCTCAGGTTTAAAAGCCTGTGGTCTGCAGGAGGAAAGGGAAACTAAGGGAGGTAGAGAGTCCCACAGTTTTCAGGTCCCGGGAAAGAAGGGGTTAGAGTAAGAGAAGGAGCGATGAGTCTTAATTTCTGCACAGTGAGGGTGCAGGGAGGTCTGTAATGTAAGAACACCTTCCCATATTCACACAGGTCTGAACCCTGTACCTGAACTCTTCCCCCCACCCCTCCCCCAATATTTTACATTTTATTTACGTGGTAACAACCAGCCACTCCTTACTGTGCCCACTGGGTACATCTTACAGTGCCCACCATCTTACAGTGCCCACCATCTTACAGTGCCCACCAGGTACATCTTACAGTGCCCACCATCTTACAGTGCCCACCATCTTACAGTGCCCACCATCTTACAGTGCCCACCAGGTACATCTTACAGTGCCCACCGGGTACATCTTACAGTGCCCACTGGGTACATCTTACAGTGCCCACCATCTTACAGTGCCCACCATCTTACAGTGCCCACCATCTTACAGTGCCCACCATCTTACAGTGCCCACCGGGTACATCTTACAGTGCCCACCATCTTACAGTGCCCACCATCTTACAGTGCCCATCGGGTACATCTTACAGTGCCCACTGGGTACATCTTACAGTGCCCACCATCTTACAGTGCCCACCATCTTACAGTGCCCACCAGGTACATCTTACAGTGCCCACCATCTTACAGTGCCCACCATCTTACAGTGCCCACCATCTTACAGTGCCCACCGGGTACATCTTACAGTGCCCACCATCTTACAGTGCCCACCATCTTACAGTGCCCACCGGGTACATCTTACAGTGCCCACTGGGTACATCTTACAGTGCCCACCATCTTACAGTGCCCACCATCTTACAGTGCCCACCAGGTACATCTTACAGTGCCCACCATCTTACAGTGCCCACCATCTTACAGTGCCCACCATCTTACAGTGCCCACCGGGTACATCTTACAGTGCCCACTGGGTACATCTTACAGTGCCCACCATCTTACAGTGCCCAACATCTTACAGTGCCCACCGGGTACATGTTAGAGTGCGTACCAGGTACACTTTACTGTACCCAAAAGGTACACCTTACAATGTCCACCAGATACACCTTACTGTGCCCACTAGGTACATCTTACAGTTGCTATTTTCCAAGGATTGGGGAGGGAAGGAGGATCCAAACTGACCCAAGAAGGTGGTGGGGTGGGGGTGGGGGGTGTCTCTGTCATTTCTGCATCAACCATATTTGTTTTCTGAGAGGGGGGGCGAGCATGGAGATAGTCCATGGGCTAGGTGTGACTCGTCAAGTAGAGAAGCAACAATCACTACTACAAAATGACACCAATCTCCATGAGACTTGTGCTGGACACCTTGCAGAGACTCTGGCCCTTTAATGATTAAAGGGACACCACTTTTGCTTAAATGGCAGACACTGTAATTTCCTGCAAACGTGTTTGCTTGTTCGTTGCTAATACTGCACGCTGTGATTTCAGCTCCTCAGATCCAAGAGGGAGTTTTCTCTTCATTGAGAAGCCCAGGCGGAGGATCGAGGCCCGTAGAGCGGGCGGGCAGGCTGGAGGGACACCACCAAGGTTGGAAAGGCCAGGTCAGACCACGGGCACAACCGGGAAGCAGCTAACTCCCAGCTTGGGCTTTGAAAGAATGTGGATTTTAGGAGGGAAGGAAAGAGACTGAGGAAGGTTGGGAGTTCCTGCAGATTTGGGGTCCAGGGAAAGAGCAGGAGACTGTGAGATGAGCCTCAGCACAGTGAGGATGAAGTGAGGAAGAAGATTGGAGATTTTGAAGTATGTGTTGGGGGTGGGAGGAAGAAACTCTCTCCAGTTGTAGAACACCAAAAAAATGTCCCTACAAATCTCAGAATTCATTGGTTCACCTCCCCGTCCTCTTCTTAACATTTTGGATCTCCCTTCACAAACTGAGGGACTCTACAGAGAAACCCTGAAAGCAAGGTTTGAGAGCAGGCAGGTTGTCAATCCAAACCAGGAAAGAGTGGGCACTTCTGTGCCCATTGTGAATGCCGCCTTCCCTCTATGCTGCCCTCCTTCTCGAAACTGGGTTCTTTGGGACCGCGTTCCATTGGATACGGGAGCGGTTTGGCAAGTGGAATTTGTTTTTTTTTTCTTCTTCCCCTTTTGATTCGTTCCCAGAGCCCAAAGGGTGGAGGTCGGGGGGGGCATTTCTCGCGGTAAAGCAGGTCACGCACGTGGGCCCAGGCGACGAAGTTCTCCCTGGCCATACGCCATTGCTTCATCTCTCCGCACGCAGGGAGGAAGAAAAGTCTGCGAAAGAATCTTTCCCGTAAAGACAGCGTGTCCCTTTTAGGTAAAACTGGAGCTGGGATTTACATCTCGTAATGCTGACAGTGAGCAGAGGAAGGAATCCACAGCCCTGCCCCCTGGTTCAAAGGTGACCCTGACAATACCATCATGTCCCAGGGGAATGGGACTAATTGGATAGCTCTTTCAAAAGAGTCGGCACAGGCAAGATGGGCCGAATGGCCCCCTCTTTCTGTGCTGTGTGATTCTATGATTGCGGGACAGATCAGAAATGAGCAGATTTTAAATGAATTACGTTCAGAAGAAATGCCGTAATTTCTAATGCCAATTTCATTGGAAACTGACAACACATTACCTTGCTACGAGGGCAAATAATGAGCTTTTCATGTCAGTTTCATATTTTTTTTAAAAGACAAATATATATATATAAATGCCAACTTTGAAATTTACACAGGAATTTTGATTCATGGAAAAATAAAAATCTATTTATAACTGTTGGAATAAATTCTTTGTCGTCTGTCAAAATGATTTAATTGTAAGCAAAAAAAAGAATATTCTGATTTTTAATAAATACAGAGAACGATGCTATGGATTTATTTTTTTGCCTGCTGATAATTCAGATACAAGGCTGTCTCCTAATGTATGATCTTTGCCAATTTTCGATGTAACATTAAACATCATGTAAATAAAATGCTTGTTGAAAAAAAGTTGGTTCCTGGTCATTTTGGATTAAGAGAGGAGAATTATATTTAGTATAATACTCACATTTATTTAGCTCTTGATAACACTGAAACATCCCAGTGCACTGACCATTGCTATGTAGGCAAACACGGCAGCCATTTTGTATCGGTGACGTCCCACAATCAAAATGGTGACTGATTCTCTTGCAATTCTTTATTATTGATGGCTTCAGTGGAGAGGGGAATGTTGAAGGTCAACTCCCTGATCTTATTTAAATATAACCACAGAAACTTTAACAGGCAGGCGGTACCTTGGTTTAATATGTGATCTGAAGGACAGCACCTTTAGCAGTGCAGCACTCCCTCGGTGCTGCACTGAAATGTCAACGTAGATTATGTGGGCTCGAGTACCTGGAGTAGGGCTTGACCCCACTGCCCTCTGACGCAGAGGTGAAAGTGCTTCCTGATTTCACCTCTGATTAAGATTTAGCCCTCATGTCCTGGATTCCCCCATCAGAGGAAATAGTTTCTCTGTATCGACCCTATCGAATCCTTTATCATTTTAAAGAACTTGATTAGATCATCCCTCAAACTTCTGTACTCAGGGGAACACAAGCCAGGTTTATGCAACCTGCCCTCATAATTTAATCCTTTTAGCCCTGGTATCATTCTGGTGAATCTGCGCTGCGCCCCCTCCAAGGCCAATGTATCCTTCCTGAGATGCGGTGCCCAGATCTGAACACAGTCTCTCTAGATGGGGTCTGACCAAGGCTCTCTACAACTGAAGCATCACTTCCTCACTTTTGAATTCCAACCCCCTTGAGATAAAGGCCAACATTCCATTAGTCTTTTTGATTACTTCTTCTTCCTGTCTACTTGCTTTTAGTGATGTGTAAATGGATCCCTAAATCCCTTTGCTCCTCCACAGCTCCTCGTCTCTCCCCGTTAAGAAAATACTCTTTCTTGGGTCCAAAGTGGATGACCTCACACTTCCCCACATTGAACTCCATCTGCCCCAGTTTTGCCCACTCACCGAATCTGTCTACGCCCCTTTGTAACAAGATGATGAGAATTTTAAAATCGAGGCGTTGCCAGACCGGGAGCCAGTGTAGGTCAGCGAGCACAGGGGGTGATGGGTGAACGGGACTTGGTGCGAGTTAGGATACGGAGCAGCAGAGTTTTGGATGAGCTCAAGGTTACGGAGGGTGGAAGTTGGGAGGCCGGCCAGGAGAGCATTGGAATGGTCGAGCCTGCAGGTGATGAAAGCATGGATGAGGGTTTCGGCAGTAGATGGGCTGAGGCCGGGGCGGGGACGGGCGATGATCCAAAGTCGGCAGGAGGTGAAAGGCGGTCTTTGTGATGGAGAGAATATGGGGTTGGAAGCTCAGCTCAGGGTCAATAAATCATTTGGGCAGTGGCCTTTTTTTCTGTCAATAAGGGTTAAATTATGAGGACAGGTTGCATAGACTGGGCTTGTATTCCCTTGAATACAGCAGATTAAGGGGTGATCTAATTGAGGTGTTTAAGACAATTAAAGGATTTGATAGGGTAGATAGAGAGAAACTATTTGCTTTGGCGGGTGAGTCAAGAACAAGGGGACATAACCTTAAAATTAGAGCTAGGCCGTTCAGGGGTGATGTCAGGAAGCACTTCACACAAAGGGGAGTGGAAATCTGGAACTCTCTCCCATAAAAGGTTGTTGAGGCTGGGGGTCAATTGAAAATGTCAAAACTGAGATTGATGGATTTTTGTTGGGTAAGGGGATTAGGGGTTATGGAACCAAGGCGGGTAAATGGAGTTAAGATACAGATCAGCCATGATCTAACTGAATGGTGGAACAGACTCGAGGGGCTGAATGGCCTCCTCCTGTTCCTATGTTCCTAATAGATGGATCTTGGTCTTTATTCACCTGGCAATTTCTATGCGTCTTTTCAACTGCGATGTTAAGTGATTCCACAGTCATTTTGATGTTACATACGGTTTGCACCTCCCACTTTTAAAATAAAATGAATTTTCACTAACATGAAGCAAAGTGCACCTACAGTCTCTGGCAGTCACCCTAATGTATAGAAAAAAGTATTTTATCACAGTTACATGCTTCCGGCATTTGAAGCTGACTACATCAGGTCTGATTTCGGGTTTCCTGTTGGATGAATGTAGAATGGTTCACTGACTCTGAATATTGTCCATGATTGATGGGCGTTATCCCAAAGACTGAACAGTGCCAGGGGGCACAGCTAACACCATCACGGGAGCGCCATCTCCTCGAGGATCGTAGCGGTTCACAGAAAAGATCCACCACCACCTTCTCAGGGTAGCGAGAGACGGGCAATAAATGCCGGCCTTGCCAGTGTCACCCACTTCCCCGGAACATTTTTTTAAAGCTGAATCTTTCAACTGCACAAGCACGGCGCCACAGAGTGGCAAGTTAAAGATTTACATCCATTCATTGATGCTCTCTTTAGCTTTATATATTACAGAGACAATTCAGGTAAAATAATAGAACTGCAATACAGCTATGCAAACAAAAGCTGATACGTCTGTGGTTCTTTCAAAGTCACTTCACTGTGACTTTATTTCAGGACCCCAGTCCATCCTTAACAGACCAGTAATCAGGATTCCTGGTTTTCACCGAATAATCGAATCCCTGCTTACCATAACTTGTCTGCTGCTCTTTCTCTTTTCCCCTCCTTCCCTGACGGGCTGCTGGATTGCCCCTGCCACTTCTCGAGTCTCCACATCATCTCTTTCCAGAGGAGAGAAACTGTTGGAGAGCTCCAGGGGTAACACCACCACTACTGGCCCCCTTTCCAACAGAGACCCACCCACCCTCCTCCTCAAGATACCGGGGTCTCCTCTCCTACCCTGACCCCCAAGCGTGATCTTCTCTAATACCTCATATATGAAAACTTCTCCCTGTGTTTTTTGTGCAGTAAATCAATAAACCCAAAATAAGTGTCAAATTATAATTTTATTACATTGATCCAGGATACACTCCAGTCCCTGCGGTGCCCACTGGTCGCGGAAAGCCTCAAGCGTACCGGCAGACACCGCGTGCTCCCTCTCCAGGGCCACCCGAGTGCAGAGAATGCCGCAGAAGAGAGGCAGACAGTCGGGGCGACCGCCCCCATGGGCCGCATCCCTAATATTTTGATGCGTGGTCAGTCGCTCACTAAGGCTGAACGCTTCATTGATTCGTTATTGTTATTTAAACAACTAGACTAGATGGACTCGTTTAAGTTACTAGTCGTGAGGGAAAAGTGTATTGCAGAGCAATATTCAGCCTTGAGTCAAAACATTAAGCTGCCTTCCATTTTCCAGCATTTCCTCTTCAAATCTCAGCATTGGCATAATCTGCCAGTCAATGGAGGCAAGATTACCCACAATTTCGCAGCATCTGTGAAACTGACACCAGAAGAGAATTGTAAACAATTTTACAACACCAAGTTATAGTCCAACAAATTTATTTTTAATTCCACAAGCTTTCCATACCGTTCACCTGACGAAGGAGGAAGCCTCCGAAAGCTTGTGGAATTAAAAATAAATTTGTTGGACTATAACGTGGTGTTGTAAAATTGTTTACAATTGCCAACCCCAGTCCATCACCGGCATCTCCACATCATGGCTACCAGAAGAGAAGCCATTCATTCTCATCCTGTGCATTTGCAACATCTCCGTTTTTATTTCCAATTTCGAATCATAGAATCGTTACAGCCACAGAAGGAGGCCATTCGGCCCATCGAGCCTGTGCCGGCTCTTTGTAAGCAATCCAGTTAGTCCCATTCCCCCGCCCTGCTTTCTCTTTTTTTAATCTTTAAAAAAATATAAAACTCCCCCAGGGACTCTGTAAAGCCGAAAACTGATAGCCCAAAGGCTGTATGAAGCGCCCCTTCTTAAACATTATTACTTCGTCTCTTTCGATTTGATATATTAGATGACAAGAGGTAAAAAAAAATGTTTTTAAAAAGCACTGAGTGGAGTTAAGTATTCCGCCTGTTCACCTCTTCGAGCTGTCAGCGGGTTGGATAATGGCGGTGCGAGGTACCCACAATCCCCAGCGGCGGTGAAACCGCCCTATGCGCAGAGCGGAAGCGGGCAGAGTGGATTGTGGGTAGAGGAGGGGCCTAGGGAGCGGCCTGGGCCTGGGCCTGGCCGAGCTCCGACAGCCGGGTAGGTACTCGCTGGGGATGGGATGGGATGAGCCTGCCTGTCGATGAGGGCAGACCTTCAGCTGTGACCCTGGCCGGGTGATTGTACACTGCGGCCCCTCTGTGAGGCGAGGACCCGAATTCATGCGCGGAATCGTAGAAAGTTACAGCGCAGAGGGAGGCCATTCGGCCCATCGTGTCCCTGCCGGCCGAAAAAGAGCCGCCCGGCCTCGTCCCGTAGCCCCTGTGGGTCACGGCACTTCAGGTGCACATCCAGGTACTGTTTAAATGAGTTGAGGGTCTCTGCCTCTCCCGCCCTCTCAGGCAGTGAGTCCCAGACCCCCACCACCCTCCGGGGGAAAACATTTCTCCTCAGCTCCCCTCTAATCCTTCTACCGATTACTTTAAATCTATGCCCCCTGGTCACTGACCCCTCTGCTAAGGGAGATAGGTCCTCCCTATCCACTCTATCTAGGCCCCTCATAATATTATCCACCTCAATCAAATCTCCCCTCAGCCTCCTCTGTTCCAAACAAAACACCCCCAGCCTATCCGATCTTTCCTCATCGTTAAAATTCCCCAGTCTCTGCATCATCCTCGTAAATCTCCTCTGCACCCTCTCGAGTGCAATCACATCCTTCCTGTAATGTGGTGACCTGAACTGTGCGCAGTGCTCAAGCTGTGGCCTAACTAGTGTTTTATAAAGTTCTAGTATAACCTCCCTGCTCTTATATTCTATGCCTCAGCTAATAAAGGAAAATATTCCATATGCCTTTTTAACCACCTTATCGACCTATCCTGCTTCAGGGATCTGTGGACATGCACTCGACGGTCGCTCTGTTCCTCTACACCTCTCAGTATCCTCCCATTTATTGTGTATTCCCTTGCCTTGTTTGCTCTCCCCAAATGCATTACCTCACCCTTCTCCGGATTGAATTCCATTTGCCACTTTTCTGCCCACCTGACCAGTCCATTGATATCTTCCTGCAGTCTACAGCTTTCCTCCTCACTACCAACCACACGGCAAAATTTTGTATCAGCTGCGAACTTCTTAATCATGCCCCCTACATTTAAATCTAAATCATTAATAAATACCATAAAAAGCAAGGGACCTAGTACTGAGCCTTGCGGAACCCCACTGGAAGCAGCCTTCCAGTCACAAAAACACCTGTCGCCTATTACCCTTTGCTTCCTGCCACTGAGCCAATTTTGGATCCAACTTGCCACTTTCCCTTGGATTCCATGGGCTTTTACTTTTTTGACCAGTCTTCTTTGTGGTACCTTGTCAAAAGTCTTGCTAAAATCCATGTAGACCACACCAAACGCGTTACCCTCATCGACCCTCCTTGTTACCTCCTCAAAAAAATTCAGTCAAGTGAGTCAGACACGACCTTCCCTTAACAAATCCACGCTGACTGTCGTTGATTAACCCGTGCCTTTCTATATGATGATTTATGCTGTCCCTCAGAATTGATTTCTAATAATTTGCCCACCACCAATGTTAGACTGACTGGCCTATAATTACTCAGTCTACCCCTTTCTCCCTTTTTAAACAACAGTACAACGTTAGAAGCATAGCAGTTAGCAGTCCTCCAATCCTCCGGCACTACGCCTGTAGCCAGGGAGGATTGGAAAATGATGGTACCACCCATCTCAACCTCCACAGATGCCTCCTCACCTGCTGAGTGTTTCCAGCATATTTAATGAAAGAGGTTCTGATGAAGGATGGTGTCAGCTGTGGTTCAGTGGGCAGCACTCTCGCCTCTCAGTCAGAAGGTCGTGGGTTCAAGTCCCACTCCAGAGACTTGAGCACGTAATCTAGGCCGACATTCCCAGTGCTGAAGGAGCACCACACTGTCGGAGGGGCCGTCTTTTGGATGAGCCCCGTCTGCCCTCTCAGGTGGATATATAAGATCCCACGGCATTATTTCGAAGAAGAGCAGGGCAGTTCTCCCCCAGTGTCCTGGCCAATATTTATCCCTCAACCAACCTCACTAAAAACAGTTTATCTGGTTATTATCACATTGCTGCTTGTGGGAGCTCGCTTTAAAATGGGGAAAAGAAAGTTCTTGCATTTATATAGCGCCTTTCATTATTTCAGGACGTCCCAAAGCGCTTTACAGCCAATGAAGTACTTTTGAAGTGTAGTCACTGTTGCAATGTAGGAAACGCAGCAGCCAATTTGTGCACAGCAAGATCCCACAAACAGCAACGTGATAAATGACTAGATAATCTGTTTTAGCGATATTGGTTGAGGGATAAATAGTGGCCAAGGCACCGGGGAGAACTCCCCTGCTCTTCTTCGAAATAGTGCCGTGGAATCTTTTGCATCCACCTGAGAGGGCAGACGGGGCCTCGGTTTAACATCTCATCCGAATGTTCATGTCCTTTAATGTTATTCCAGTGCATTTTCTTTGAATGGACCACGTCAGGAAGGAAGAGGCCAATAAAAGGCATTTCATTTTTTCCCCCCGCAGTTTCACTGAAGTGTATGTCTGTTCTGTAGGTTTAAAATCTACGAAAACTATTCTCGATCTGAATGCTCCTGGTGCATCGTAAACCAAGACTCTTCATCGCTCTGCCATCAAGGGGATTGGAAACCCTGTGTGGGGGGAAAATGCTGCTTCTCAGACCGACTCTCCTGACCACAGCGAAGGCCGCATGCAGCCGATTTGACCCGTGGAACAGTCTTGCGGAGCTCCCGCTTCAGTGCGTCAGGAGGTGCTTCTGCCAGAAGGCTGGCCGTGGGTCCCGCTGGCCTGGCTACGCCAACCGCAGCGCTGTGCGAGCTCTAGAGCCGGCGCGTGCCTTCAGCGCCAGCGGGCAGATGGTGGAGGGACTCTTTGCGCGGAGCTCACTGCAGGGTTACCTGAGCAAGCTGGAGCGAGAGTACGCGGAGTCTCTGGAGCGGCTCGACTCCTCCTCCCAGGCTTCCCAGGAGGAGGAGGAGGAGGAGGAGGAGGAGGAGGCTAGGGCGTTGAGGAGAAGAGTGACTGAGCTGGCACCTGTGGTGACGGAACTTCAGCAGCTGAGGCTCAAAGTGCAGGAGCTGCAGGACATTGAGACCTTGTTGAAAGGTGAGGGACACACTTCAATCGTTTTGCTCTTCAGCTGCTCGTATTATCTGTGAAGCTGGCTGTGTCGCTTCCTGACCAAATCTCCCTCCCCCCATATCTCCCCAGCCTTCATCTGACTGTGAACAACACCGGGGGGCAATGCACTAGTGTATTCAGATCATGCACAGAGCGATACCCACCCACCCACAGCCACCAATGCTATCTGTGCTCATGGCTTGTGTAAGGAACAAAGAAAGACTTGTATTTATATAACACCTTTCACGAGCTCAGGACATCCCAAAGGGCTTTACAGCTAATGAAGTGTAGTCACTTGTCATGTAGGAATCACGGCAGCCAATTTGCGCACAGCAAGATCCCACAAACAGCAATGTGATAATGACCAGATAATTTGTTATATTGATCTTGGTTGAGGAATAGATATTTCACGGGACACCTTCCCTGCTCTTCTTCGAATTAATGCCATGGGATCTTTTACGTGAGTGGGCAGATGGGGCATCAGTTTAACGTCTCATCCCAAAGGTGGCGCCTCCGACGGTGCAGCACTCCCTCAGTTCTGCACTGGAGTGTCAGCCTTGATCATGTGCTCAAATCTCCGGAGTGGGACTTGAACCCACAACTTTCTGACTCGGAGACGAGCGTGCTACCCACTGAGCCACGGCTGACGCATAATCAAGGTGTGGAATGAACTGATGGGGCAGGTGGTAGAGTGGTTTAAGACACAGTTAGATGCCGTGATGGAAGGAATGCTTAGATTTGTTCTGCATGAACGACCTTCCTGATCCTTCTCCATCTTGTGACTTACTTTGCCTGCGACCCCTGTGAATCGTCAATTTGGTGCCATTCAGTTTATTTTACATAAAGCTCAGGACCCGCCTCGTATCTGAAGTGTGATGTGTCCCAGCCTGCCCGTTGCTCTGTGTTTAACTCACGGTGTACACGGCGCGTTCCAGAAGAAAGGAGATGACCAGCAGTTATCTGTGTTGCAGATGAAGATGCCGATTTGAAGAGACTTGCTGAAAGTGAAGAGAGTTCTTGTCAGGAGGCCATCCGAGGTCTGAAGTCCAAGGTAATGACCAACCCCTGAATGTGTTGGACTGTAGGGAAAAGTGATACGTAGGGAATGGGAGAAGGACCAGTGATAAGTAGGGAATGGGAGGAGGATCTTGGGTTCGTCAAGCCTGTCACTTCCAAACACTCGGTTGTCTCAAAATTTCTCCGGGCAAGTCGGGATCATAGGATGGTTGCAGTACAGAAGGAGGCCATTCAGCCCATCGAGCCCATGCCGGCTCTTTGTAAGAGCAATCCAGTTAGTCCCATTCCCCTGCTCTTTCCCCGTAGCCCAATGAGCAATAACTGCTGGCCTTGCCGGTGACGCCCACAATGACAATTACAAGACTTGTGTTACTCACTAAGCTGAGGTTAGCCATGCTGCTATAACCTTTCAGAATTTATATGGAGCTGTTTCACTAAGAAGCACGGGTAAACTCTCCCTGCTTTAGCACCAGTACTGATTTTCTCAAGCGATGGCTGGATTTGTCCTCCACCAGTAGGATGTATTGGGCCACACATGATGTGGATGGGAGGTCCCTGGCACACTTAATAAACCCATTGGTGGAAGTTGTGGGAAAGCATCAGGGTCAAGAATCTGGACCTGTTTGCAGATCGACCGTGTGGCTTCGCCCTGCCGTGGACAATATGTGTCACTGCACACCGCGTCAGAGCTCCGTACAGGCGCTACAACCACCTGTGGAAGGGGGCAGGATGGCTCGATGTGAGACTGTCCCAACCTGGGAGCATCTAGTCAACCATTGCTCTCTAAGATCATTCCCTGGAGGAATAACTCAGAATCATACAGCACAGGAGGAGGCCATTCGGCCCATCGTGCCTGTGCTGGCTCTTTGAAAGAGCTATCCAATTAGTTCCACTCCCCTGCTCTTTCCCCATAGCCCTGTAATTTTTCTCCCTCAAGTATTTATTCAATTCCCTTTTGAAAGTTATTATTGAATCTGCTTCCACCGCCCTTTCAGGCAGCACATTCCAGATCATAACTCGCTGTGTAAAAAAAATTTCTCCTTATCGCCCCCACCCACCTTCCAGGTTCTTTTGCCAATTACCTTAAATCTGTGTTCTCTGGTTATCGACCCTCCTGCCAGTGGAAACAGTTTTGCCCCATCTACCCTATCAAAACCCTTCATAATTTTGAACACCTCTATTAAATCTCCCCTTAACCTTCTCTGCTCTAAGAGAACAATCCCAGCTTCTCCAGTCTCTCCACATAACTGAAGCCCCTCGTCCCTGGTATCATTCGCAGCGATGGATCTTAAAACGGGTTAACGGCTGTTGTGCACAGCAAGATTCCACAAGCATCAAATGCATTTTTGGTGGTGTTGGTTGAGGGATAAATGTTAGCCAGGAGGCTGGGAGAACTCCCTTCTGTTTGAACAGCACCACGGGATCTGACCGTGCCTTCGATTTAACATCTCAGGATTGGCACCTCCAATCGTGCAAGACTCTTCGGTACTTTACTGCAATCCTGGCCCTCATCGGGGCTCGAACTCAAGCTTTCTGACCCAGAGGCGAGAGTGCTGCCAACTGGGCCGGGCTAATGCTCTGAGGTAGGGAAGAGTGAGGGCGGTACGAAGTTTAAGGTCCTGAGAAAGAAGGAGTTAGCACAGGAGAAGGTGCAATGGGTCTTCGTCTCAACACAGTGAGGAAGGAAGGAGGATGATGTGTTTGGAACTAAGAATGAGAGCAAAGTTCAGAGGCACATGAATCATAGTTGTTATAAATTGGATAGCCAGGTGGTGCAGGATGAAATACTACAGTTGCTTCCAAGCCTTTGTTCACAGAGCTCCACATTACACCAACCACACTCTAGATCAGCTCCCTTATATATGGATACAAGAGAGTCCCCAATTAATACGCACCATCTGAATACAATTAACACTAATTGATATAAATCACACGGATACAATTAACAATAATAGTGTTTGAAAGCAGAAGATTGTGATGGGGAGAGAGAGTTTGGAACCCTAGGAGGGCTGGTCTGTCAGGGGACCCTCTCTCATCTCCAGCTTCCAATGCTAAGTGACGTGGTTCTGAAATTAGTTTTTTCTGTTTCCCCTCCCCTACCCGACCCATTTCAGATCATCTCACTCCTGATCCCTTCGGAAGAAGCGGACACAAACGACCTGATACTGGAGGTGACGGCGGGAGTTGGGGGACAGGAATCCATGTTGTTCACGGCGGAGGTGTTTGATATGTACCAGAGCTACGCAGCCTACAAGCACTGGCACTTTGAAGTGCTGGAGTACCGCCCCAGTGAATTAGGTACGCGACTTTGGTTCGTAATAGACGCCGAGCTTCAATCTTCAGTCACGCGGACTTTATAAACACTTTGACCAATAGCCCGCGGAACATCACTGCAATCTAAATGTTCACACTGCGATGGTTAATACTAATGCCTGGCATCAGCTAATCTGCAGCGTCTAGGTGGTTGATGTTGCCATGCCAACCGGTGCACCTAATTTCCATTGTTTCTCATGCCTACACAAACTCCCCTTGTGCACTCGTTTAACAGCCCTCGACCTGTTTTATGATCCATAGATTTAATATAGTGCACGAAGCAATTTTGCTTGAGTGTTACCAGAGGAAGTTAAACCACCAGCGTCCCAAGATTTTTTGTCATCGTGAGCTGCCTAGGAGTGTCCGACGGAGAACGCCCACAAATAAATTTTGAACCAGAGGGGGAGATGAGGAGAATTTATTTTTACGCAGCGAGTTGTTACGATCTGGAATCTGGTCGAAGCAGATTCGATAGCCTGCAGGAGTTGGGGAGGAATTTTCCAGCGTTTTCTTCTCCCCTGTATTGGCCCTGGGTTTTTTTTTCCTGTTTTTGTTTTTGCCTCTCCCAGGAGGTTACATGGCTGCGAGGGGTGGGTGGGAGGGAGGAGTAGGAAGTGTCCAGTCACGATGCTCCATTACGAGTGTGGCACAGGCTTGATGGACCAGCTGGTCTCTTCCTGCCCGTCATTTTCGTACGTTCGTAACTTTCAAAAGGGAATTGGGTACAGACTTTTCAGGGCTATGGGGGGAGTGGGACTAATTGGATAGCTCCTTCAAAGAGCCGGCACAGGCACGATGGGCCGAATGGCCTCCTTCTGTGCTGTACGATGCTACATTCCCATTAATTTGTAGACATCTCAAATTGCTGATACTCACAGATTGTGAAATAGAATTTATCCACCAATGAGGCAACAACGCTTAAGATCAAGTGGGCTGCTTTGTCCCGGATGGTGTCGAGCTTCTTGAGTGTTGTTGGAGCTGCACTCATCCAGGCAAGTGGAGAGTATTCCATCACACTCCTGACCTGTGCCTTGTAGATGGTGGAAAGGCTTTGGGGAGTCAGGAGGTGAGTCACTCGCTGATCATTTGTTTTACCTACAGGTAATCCATTCAGGGAAAACAGAACAAAGTTGCTGATTCTGGAGGAAACTGTCAGAACATCAACAAATTGCATTTATATAGCACCTTTAACATAGCAAGACATCCCAAGGCACCTCACAGGACCAATATCAAACAAAAATTTGGAACCGAGCCACATAATGAGATATTAGGATAGGTGACCAAAAGCTTGGTCAAAGAGGTAGGTTTTAAGGAGCGTCTTAAAGGAAGAGAGAAAGAGGCGGAGAGGTGTAGGGAGGGAATTCTAGAGCTCAGGGCCGAGACAGCTGAAGGCACGGCCGCCAATGGTGGGACGATTAAAATCAGGGATGCGCAAGAGGCCAGAATTGGAGAAGTGTAGAGATCTTTGTTGGGCTGTAGGGCTGGAGGAGATTACAGAGATTTGAACACAAGGATGAGAATTTTAAACTCAAGGCTTTGCCGGACGGGGAGTCAATGTAAGTCAGCGTGCAGTGTCCCCAATTCTGAATAGGGGTTTTTACTGTTCCTTTATTAACTAAGCTGGCATTAATGGTGGTCTTCCCATCCACAGGGGGTCTGCGGCACGCTGCGGCCAGTGTCAGCGGTCGGGAGACCTACAAGCACATGAAGTACGAGGGGGGAGTTCACCGAGTCCAGCGGGTTCCCAGAACCGAAAAGCAAGGGAGGACTCACACCAGCACCATGACTGTGGCCGTCTTACCTCAACCCACTGAGGTACCGACAATCCTTCCCGCCCTCTTCTGTTACAGGAGCTTGGTGTGTTTTTGATGAATTTATGTCTGTGTTAAGGTGAGGGATCTCAGTGCCGAGGAATAGAAAACTTCAAACAACTTTATTTGCCATCTGGTCTCAGCATCATACACACCCTTGTCAGATAGAGTAAAGCTCCCTCTACACTGTCCCATCAAACACTCCCAGGGCAGGTACAGCACGGGTTAGATACAGAGTAAAGCTCCCTCTACACTGTCCCATCAAACACTCCCAGGGCAGGTACAGCACGGGTTAGATACAGAGTAAAGCTCCCTCTACACTGTCCCATCAAACACAGTAGAAAACTGGAACTTGCTCCTCCAAAAGGTCCAGTAGTGTAGTGATTATGTTACAGGACTAATAATCCAGAGAATGTGAGTTCATAATCCCACCATGGCAGTTTGAGAATTTGATTTCAGTTTTTAAAAAAAATAAATCTGGGTATATCAGTAAAAGTGTCTTAAAAATCCAACTGGTTCACTAAAGTCATTTATGGAAGTAAACCCATCGTCCTTACCTGGTCTCACCTGTACGTGACTCCAGGCACCAACGTGGTTGACTCTTAACTGCCCTCTGAAGTGGCTTAGCAAGCCATTCAGTTGTATTCACCACCTTCTCAGGGCACCTAGGGATGGGCAATAAATGCTGCCCTTGCCAGAAGTAGGTTTTAAGGAGCGCCTTAAAGAAGGAGAGAATGGCGGAGAGGTTTGGGGAATGAATTCCAGAGCTTAGGGCCTCGACGGCTGAATGCACAGCCGCCAATGGTGGGGCGAAGGAAATTGGGGATGCACAGGAGGCCAGAATTGGACATTCTGTGACTAATGGATGCTGACCGATGGGGTTTGTAGTTGCTGCATTTGCTTGTTTCTAAATAGCGTTGCCGTGATATTCCTCCATTCAGATTGACTTGACGATCAACGCCAAAGACCTGCGGATAGAAACGAAACGCGCGAGCGGGGCTGGGGGTCAGCACGTGAACACCACGGACAGCGCGGTTCGCATTCTGCACATCCCCACAGGTAACCGCGGCCCCCTCGTTCTCAAAGCGCTGTACGCCTCTCGTACCGTCGGTCAAGCTTCACTCGCAGTTACTGGAAAATCGTTACTGACCCGGAGGGGGATAAATTATTAAAGCCGTAGATTCCTTTACGCCTTTTTTCTTGGTGGGAGGGGGGGGTGCATTTTGTGACCAAGGTGAGGGTCGTCAGTGGTGGGGAATGGAATTATTTTCTGGAGTTAATATCCTGCTGCGTTTCCTACATTACAACTTGTGACCGCACTTCAGAAGTACTTCATTGGCAGTGAAGCGCTTTGGGACATCCTGAGGTCGTGAAAGGTGCTATATAAATGCAAGTTCTGGCTTTCTTTGTAACGACTCGATAATTCTGATGCTTCCCAGGTGTGGTGGCCGAGTGCCAGCAGGAAAGGTCGCAGCTAAAGAACCGGGAGAAGACCATGCAGATGCTGCGCGCCAAGCTCTACAGCATGAAGCTCGAGGAGCAGACCAACAAACGCCATAGCGCCCGAAAGATTCAGGTACCCTGTCCGTTGCTTTAAAATCCCTCTGGTTTCCCCCCCAGCTCTGCTGGCTCGTGCTGGGAGACCCGGTTCCACAGCTGCCAGCTACCTCGTCCAATAGGCCCGTTCTGTGTGCGTGAGCCGGTGAGCGTTAGGCTGTTTGACCATGGGAGGAATCACGGCCGAGCCCAATACTGTTCTCATCCAGCACATGCAGGAATCACTGCATAGAGATACTTCTCTGATTATTTTTGCCCCCCCCCCCCCCACAAATGCGCCAGCCTGAGGCCAATTGACCCCCTCCCCACACCCCAAATGGAGACCAGCTGTCACCACACAGCCCAAGGTCGGAACCTGAGACCTTCCTGACCCGTACGGCTTAGCTCAATTCTGCTGGTCAGAGGGCGCCACTACTGCTGCCTGACTGGTTCTAAACCTGTACTGGATACTGAGAATTTAGAGAAGGGACATCACACATTCGTGAGGATTCTGCCTATTATGAGGCTATATGAAGAAATACTTGAAAACTTGAGTCTTTTATCATTAGAACAACACAGATTACAGGATGATGTAATAGATTTTTTTTAAATTAAGAAATGATGGGGCAGGATGGTTAGAATCAGACTGTTTCCAGTAGAGCAGAAAAGGTTAAGTAGTAGATTTTATCGACAAATATTTGTTAGGTAAGGGTATCAAGGGATATGTAGCAAAGGAGCTGAGGTGCAGATCAGCCATGATCCAATTGAATGGTGGAACAGGCTTGAGGGGCTGAATGGTCTACTCCTGTTAAGAACATAAGAAATAGGATCAGGAGTAGGCCATACGGCCCCTCGAGCCTGCTCCGCCATTCAATCAGATCATGGCTGATCTTCGACCTCAACTCCACTTTCCCGCCCGATCCCCATATCCCTTGATTCCCCTAGAGACCAAAAATCTATTCATATCAGTTTTGAATATATTCAATGACTCAGCATCCGTAGCCCTATGGGGTAGAGAATTCCAAAGATTCACATCCCTCTGCATGAAGAAATTCCTCCTCATCTCAGTCTTGCATGGCCAACCCCGTATACTGCGATTATGACCCCTAGCTCTAGCCTCTCTAGCCAGGGGAAACAATCTGTTCCTATGTGTAACACTGGGGTGAAGTACTGGTGGTTACTGAGCTGTCACAGGTGGTTGAAGCAGTTGACGAGAAGGTGACAAGAAGATTGCTCTGGAAGTGTGACACAACATTACAATGTAAATATAGGAACAGGGGTAGGCCATTCAGCCCCTCGAGCCTGTTCCGCCATTCAATTAGATCATGGCTGATCTGTATCTTAACTCCATTTACCCGCCTTGGTTCTGTAACCCTTGATACCCCCTTACCCAACAAAAATCTATCAATCTCAGTTTTGAAATGTTCAATTGACCCCCAGCCTCAACAGCTTTTTTGGGGGAGGGGGAGGAAGAGACTTCCAGATTCCCACTCCCCTTTGTGTGAAGAAGTGCTTCCTGACATCACCCCTGAACAGCCGAGCTCTAATTTTAAAGTTATGCCCCCTTGTTCTGGACTCCCCCCACCAGAGGAAATAATGCAGCTTGTTTTCCGTTAATAAAGCTGCTTTAGGACAACACAAAACAGTTACAAGTTGACCGCCAACTTTTCTTTTTAACTTGTTTTACCAGATTGGGACCAAGGGAAGGTCAGAAAAAATCCGAACGTACAATTATCCGCAGGATAGGATTACGGATCATCGGATCGGCAAAACGCTTTACGACTTGAGGACCTTCATGTTGGGAGAGGGGCTCCTGGACGAGATGATTGAGGAGCTGAAAGGCCTCGCAGACAGTGAATCCCTCCTCGAGTTACTGGAGCAAAGTGCACAGAGACCGCAGAACGTGCGAAGGCATCAGTGAGGACTGCACAAGGGACCTTTTTAAACCTGAATAAAAATGTATTCTTCCCAGTGCGATTCTGGTCCCTCTTGAATTCAACGCCGCTCCTGCCTCAGCCCACCTGCTGCCGAAACTCTCCTCCATACTTTTGTTACTTCCAGACCCGACTATTCCAATGCTCTCCTGGCCGGCCTCCCATCTTCCACCCTCCATAAACTTGAGCTCATCCAAAACTCTGCTGCCCGTATCCTAACTCGCACCAAGTCCCGTTCACCCATCACTCCCAGTGCTCGCTGACCTACACTGGCTCCCGGTCCAGCAACGCCTCAATTTTAAAATTCTCATCCTCGTGTTCCAATCCCTCCGTGTCCTCGCCCCTCCCTATCTCTGTAACCTCCTCCTGCCCTACAACCCTCCGAGATCTCTGCGCATCCCCGATTCTGGCCTCTTGCGCATCCTCGATTTCCTTCGCCCCACCATTGGCGGCCGTGCCTTCAGCTGCCTCGGCCCTAAGTTCTGGGTTTCCCTCCCTGAACCTCTCCGCCGCGCTCTCCCCCCCCCTTTAAGATACTTCTTAAAACTTATCCCTTTGACCAAACTTTTGGTCACCTGTCCTAATATCTCCTTATGTGGCTCAGTGACCCCTGCAGATAATTCGAATGTGTGTAAGTGAGGAAAGGATCTTGCTTGGCTGTGATGATCTTCACGGTGGTAAGTAGAGTATTAATAAATGCTGATTATTGATAAATGCCAATGAAGGATACAAGCAGCGTGTCTCAAATTGTCAGGCCCACAATCCTCCACCCTTCTGATCACAGCTGTACCTGTGTAACGTGAGGCAAGGCGCTTCCCCACCAGGTGGAAGAGTCACTCCCGTGTTCCTCTCCTGCCCTCCTGATGTGACTGCTTCAGAGTGGTGCTGGTGGAGTCCTGTCTGTAGGTTCTCTGTTAGTAAAAGAAAATAAAAAAAACTTGCATTTATATAGCACCTTTTGCACATCCCAAAGCACCTCTGACAGTGCAGCACTCCACTGGAGTATCAGCATCAATTATGTACCGAAGTGGGACCTAAACCCACAACCTTCGACCTCCGAGGCAAAAGTACTACCCTCTGAATCTGTGCTCAGCTAGACGGTGATGAGGGCTCAACTTGGCCTCAGTGCTCCTGGGTCAGGAAGGGGGGGAAATCTGGCTGAGGTCCCCGCCCCGTTTGCTGTCCAGCAACCACCGCCGGATGTGAGGTAAGGACAACGTCCCAAGTTGGGTGTGATGTGCTCACCACTTGGTCAAATAGGATACTGGCAATCACTGTAAAGGCTCACAGATTAAACAATGCACATGTGGGGAAGGTATCAGAGGAGGGCCAGTCCCTATGGAACCAGACCCATGAAATATTAACCCAGGCCTATAGCAAGTTAAACCAGAACCCATGGAATGTTATCCAAACAATGATACAACTGGAGAGGATGGGAGGAATGAAATACTGGTGAGAAACAAGATTGCAAAGTATCTGGGCTTCTGCTTTGTGAATGCTTCCAGCAGTGGTGTATTTGTGACGTTTTATTTTCACTTGATGAGTTAAGCACTGATTGCTCGACTCAACCTTCACTGCTGGGCCAATGCAGACTTGAGCGTGAGATAATGACCTTAATCTCCCTGATAAGTGGTACAAAGGTTTGTAGATTCAAGACTTAAGTGCGGAAAGCAGGTGAACTCAACTGCTGAGCAAAGTGACAGGTACTGGGGGAGACTCGAGGAGGGGCAGTTTCCAACTTCACTTCCTGGGCGATAACCTGAGGGAACTGATCACCCGCCCACTGTGGAACCCGCTCGATTTTCATCCCGTTGAAATCAATTGAGATGGAAATCAGGGGTTGTACAAGGGGCGAAAGATCCAGTCTGCCAGGTTGTCGCTCAGTCGGTGAGGTTGAAAAGTAACACCCCACAGCCCCCAACCCCCCAGTACAAAGCCACCATGGCCCTATCGTGAGACTTCTCGCAATAAAGAAAGAACTTGCATTTATTTAGCAACTTTCACATCCTCAGGACGTCCCAAAGATCTTTACAACCAACGAAGTACTTTTGAAGTGTAGCCACTGTTGTAGAAAACGCGGCAGCCAATTTGCGCACAGCAAGATCCCACAAACAGCAATGAGATAATGACCAGATCATCTGTTTTTTTGGTGTTGGTTGACACAGAGGGGCATTATGTTTGTTTGCTCTAAATATTAGATACCAAACAACAATGTCCAGCCGGAGGCATCTTTTTATTTTGTTTAAACCCCTTAAGTAAAGGGGCTGGAGGTAGGTGTGGACGTCTCCCATTTTTCTGATGACACCGGGCTACCCATATCACCCTGACACGTCAATTAAAAGATCCAAATTAAATAATAATTTTATTTTCCTGGTCGACGATGCACTCCAGTCCCTGCGGTGCCCACCGGTCGCGGAAAGCCTCAAACGTACAGGCGGACACCGCGTGCTCCCTCTCCAGGGCCACCCGGGTGCGGAGAATGCCGCGGAAGAGAGGCAGACAGTCGGAGAGACCGCCCCCGTGGGCTGCGTCTAGCCTGGACCTGCAGACGGCCACTTTCGTCTGGCACGGAGGCAACTGTTAGGAGGACAAACTGGATCAATAAATATTTATTTGTAACCTATTCACTATTGGGGGCAGGGGGAGAACAGAGTGTGCTGGTTTTTGGACCAAAAAGGATGGTCATTTTAACTAAATCATGGACCAGAGTTTCTAAACTAATTATCATTCTGATTTTGGCAGGTATTGGTCATTACAACAACAACTTGCATTGATATAATGTCACAGAGGCAAAGGGAAAAAAATGACATCGAGCCAAAGAAGGATATATTAGGAGGGGTGACCAAAAGCTTGGTCAAAGAGGTGGATTTTAAGAAGGGCCTTAAAGGTGAAGAGGTTTAGGGAGGGAATTCCAGAGTGTGGAGCCTAGGTTGCTGAATACATGGCTGCCAATGGAGGGGGGTGGGGGGAATCACAGGAGGCCAGAGTCTGCGGAATGGAGAAGGGAGGGGTTGTAAGCTGAAGGAGGTTACAGAGATGGGGAGATAACAAAGGCATGGATGTGGGCTTCATCAGCAGATGAGGTGAGGCATTGGCGAAGACGGGCGATGTTACGGAGGTGGAAGTAGGCGGTCTTGTAGATGGAGCGGATATGTGTCGGAAGTAGTGGGATGCGACAAGAATCAGTACTTGGGCCGTAGCTGTTTACAATCTATAATCAATGACTTCGGTAAGGGGACCGAGTGTAATGTATCTAAGTTTGCTGATGATTCAAAACTAGATGGGAAAGTAAGCTGTGAGGAGGACACAAAGAGGCTGCGAAGGGATATAGACAGGTTAAGTGAGTGGGCAAGAAGGTGGCAGATGGAGTATGTTGTGGGGAAATGTGAAATTATCCACTTTGGTAGGAAGAATAGAAAAGCAGAATATTGTTTAAAAGGTGAGAGACCTGTTGGTATTCAGAAGATTTGGGTGTCCTTGTACATGAATCACTGAAAGTTAACATGCAGGTACAGCAATTAGGAAGGCAAATGGTATGTTAGCCTTTATTGCAAGGGGGTTGGAGTATAAGAGTAAGGAGGTCTTGCTGCAATTATATAGGGCTCTGGTGAGACCACACCTGCAGTACTGTGTACAGTTTTAGTCTCCTTACCTAAGGAAGGATATACTTGCCTTAGAGGGGGTGCAACAAAAGTTCACTAGATTGATTCCTGGGATGAGGGGGTTGTCCTATGAGGAGAGATTGAGTTGAATGGGCTTATATTCTCTGGAGTTTGGAAGAATGAGAGGTGATCTCAGTGAAACATATAAAATTCTTAGAGGGCTTGACAGGGTAGATGCTGAGAGGCTGTTTCCCCTGGCTGGAGAGTCTAGAATTAGAGGTCATAAGGGGTCGGCCATTTAGGACCGAGATGAGGAAAAATTTCTTCTCTCAGAGCGTTGTGAATCTTTGGAATTCTCTACCCCAGAGGGCTGTGGATGCTCAGTAGTTGAGTATATTCAAGACTGTAGTGTCAGCCGTGGTTCGGTGGGTAGTGTCGAAAACTTAATTACCTATTATACATTAACTTCAAACACTTAATTTAGTCAAGTAAAAATTTATTAAGAAACTTGTACAAGTTGGAAGGTAGCTCAAGCAACGGTTGAGACTACGACTTCAATTCAAACAAAGAAACGTTTATCTTTTATACACTTGGTTCAGAAATGTCAGTCTATCATTGAAAATGGGCGTACATGTACACTCTCAGTGGTCAAGTGGTTAGTCAATCAAAAATAGGGAACCCCCTCCTCTGGACTCCATAGCTTATTCCTGCTTTGGCACGTAGGCTTTGCAGGCATGAGAGAACACTAACAGTAGCACTCTCGCCTCTGAGGCAGAAGGTTGTGGGTTCAAGTCCTACTCCAGAGACTTGAGCACAAAAAATCTAGGCTGACACTCCAGTGAAGTGCTGCACTGTCCCCGCCCTACAACGGAGCCTGGTCTCCAATCGTCTCGGATTTCCCTGCCGTTGAGCCAAGACTTTGCTCCCACTGGGACCGAGTGGTGGTTGACGCGCAACGACCAACTCCACGTCAAAAGAATCCACGCACAGGCATCTTCCACCGAGTCATCCGAGGGACTGCCAGAGAGAGATATTCAAGACTGAGATGGATGGATTTTTGGACTCTAGGGGAATCAAGGGGATATGGGGGGGGATCGGGCGGGAAAGTGGGGTTGGGGTCGAAGATCAGCCGTGATCTGATTGAATGGCGGGGCAGGCTCGAGGGGCCGAATGGCCGACTCCTGCTCCTATTTCTTATGTTCTTGGAAGCTCGGCCCGGGTCTGAGTTCGGGTGTGGGGCGACCTGCTGCAGTTATTGATTTTATTTCCAGGGTGGGAGGTTTCACTTTCCATCTGGTGTTAAGAAAATTGACCTTTAAGTTAAACGTGTTGATTTAAAAGATTTGCCGATTTTTTTTCACCAGAAGGCGGTGATCCCTTTAATAACCCCCCCCCCCCTGGGTGGGCGGGGCCGGGGCGGCTGGATTGTTCTCTCTCCTGATTGGCTGGGTTGGGACAGGAGCGTGATTGGTCGGGGCTTCAGCCAATCAGAGGTTTGGTGACCAAATTCAAACGGAG
This sequence comes from Heptranchias perlo, assembly GCF_035084215.1. Taxonomy (NCBI): domain Eukaryota; kingdom Metazoa; phylum Chordata; class Chondrichthyes; order Hexanchiformes; family Hexanchidae; genus Heptranchias; species Heptranchias perlo. Next base: position 3,203,826 of record NC_090332.1, read on the forward strand.
ATAATTGGCGCCGGCTGAATTTCAGCGCCTTTTCCAGCCGGAGCCCGAGAGCTGGGCCTCGGGGGGAGAGAGAGCGGGACAGCCCGGGGACGGGGAGCCGGGCCTCGGCCGGAGAGAGAGCGGGACAGCCCGGGGACGGGGAGCCGGGCCTCGGCCGGAGAGAGAGCGGGACAGCCCGGGGACGGGGAGCCGGGCCTCGGCCGGAGAGAGAGCGGGACAGCCCGGTGGTTGGGTGAGTGTCGGCGGCGCCGGTTTATTCTCCCTCCCTCCCTCCCCTCGGCCCTCCCCACCGCCCCGGGCTGCCCGCTCTTCACCGGGTTGGGGCTGAGGTTTGTTGCTCTGTGGGGGGGAAGCTGGATCTGCTGGTCTGGGGTGGGGGAGGGGGTAGCCGGATCTGCTGGTCTGTGGTGGGGGAGGGGGTAGCCGGTTCTGCTGGTCTGTGGTGGGGGAGGGGGTAGCGGGATCTGCTGGTCTGTGGTGGGGGAGGGGGTAGCGGGATCTGCTGGTCTGGGGTGGGGGAGGGGGTAGCGGGATCTGCTGGTCTGGGGTGGGGGAGGGGGTAGCGGGATCTGCTGGTCTGGGGTGGGGGAGGGGGTAGCCGGATCTGCTGGTCTGTGGTGGGGGAGGGGGTAGCCGGTTCTGCTGGTCTGTGGTGGGGGAGGGGGTAGCGGGATCTGCTGGTCTGGGGTGGGGGAGGGGGTAGCCGGATCTGCTGGTCTGGGGTGGGGGAGGGGGTAGCGGGATCTGCTGGTCTGGGGTGGGGGAGGGGGTAGCCGGATCTGCTGGTCTGTGGTGGGGGAGGGGGTAGCCGGTTCTGCTGGTCTGTGGTGGGGGAGGGGGTAGCGGGATCTGCTGGTCTGTGGTGGGGGAGGGGGTAGCGGGATCTGCTGGTCTGTGGTGGGGGAGGGGGTAGCCGGATCTGCTGGTCTGTGGTGGGGGAGGGGGTAGCCGGATCTGCTGGTCTGTGGTGGGGGAGGGGGTAGCCGGATCTGCTGGTCTGGGGTGGGGGAGGGGGTAGCCGGATCTGCTGGTCTGTGGTGGGGGAGGGGGTAGCCGGATCTGCTGGTCTGTGGTGGGGGAGGGGGTAGCCGGATCTGCTGGTCTGGGGTGGGGGAGGGGGTAGCGGGATCTGCTGGTCTGGGGTGGGGGAGGGGGTAGCCGGATCTGCTGGTCTGTGGTGGGGGAGGGGGTAGCCGGTTCTGCTGGTCTGTGGTGGGGGAGGGGGTAGCGGGATCTGCTGGTCTGGGGTGGGGGAGGGGGTAGCGGGATCTGCTGGTCTGTGGTGGGGGAGGGGGTAGCCGGATCTGCTGGTCTGTGGTGGGGCGCTGGGTCGGGCTGAGATGGCGCGATCTCCGCGGGTTTGAGCGCTGCGTCAGTCCCTTTCGCGCTCGATCAACTCATTTAACTTATTGATTAAACCAGGTCACCGAGACCAGGCATTGCTGCTGGGACTTTTAAACTGATTTTACCTTTTGCACCAGACATTAATGTGGAAGAATTTAACTCCTTCCTTGGAGTCAGTCCGTATCAATGCTGGTTCTACATGAGGCTTTCAGCTGGAAATGCCCCTTTGGGTGGAAATACTTTTATTTTATGCTTTAATATTAAAATAGGAACTCTGATTTTCATTTAACACGAGTCCCAGTTTTCCAGACAATGGTGTGTTGTACTGGGACCGTGCACGGTTTTAGGTCTTTATACTAAGTCTAATGTCCTAATCAGTGTGTTTTCAGCAGTTTTAATCCACTTCTCTCTCTCCCACTTACTCAAAAATAAACTAATTTTGTGATGCTTACTTAGTATGTTGCTGTTTCCCCATATCCTGTTATTTATTTTTTTTGCATGATGAGGGAGTTTGGAGGTTATAGAATCGCAGACAAAAAAGGCTAATGGGACGTGGGGCTTCACCAGTCTCCAGGGGGCTGGATTACAAAATTGAGGAAGTGATGCATCAGTTGTACAGAGCCTTGGTCAGACCCCCATCTGGAGAGACTGCCTTCAGCTCTGGGCACCCCACCTCAGGAAGGATATATCTGCCTTGGAATCAGAACGATACCAGAGCTTAGAGGGGGCAGCTTGCATAAACTTGGCTGCATTCCCTTGAGTTTAGACGGTTGGTGGGGGGGGTTGATCTGATCGAAGTCTTTAAAATGATAAAGGGATTTGATAGAGTGGATACAGAGAAACTATTTCCTCTGGGCAAATCCAGAAGGGGGCATAATATTAATCTTGGAGCTTGGCCATTCAGGAGTGAATTCTCAAAGTATTTTTTCCACGCACAAAGATCTGTAAGTGTGCACAAAGGGTAGTGGAAATCATGAACACACTCTGTGGTTTCTGAGTCAGTTGAGGCGTTCAAGGCTGAGATTGATAGATTTTTGTTGGGTTTCGGTATTGAGGGATATGAAGCAAAGGAGGGTAAATGGAGTTGAGCAGATCAGCCATGATCTAATTGAATGGTGGTACAGACTCGAGGGGCTGACTGGCTTGTTTAAATGTTGCTATGCATATGTAGCACGCAATGCCTGTCTCATTGCGTGTTTGAGAGATTCAATCCCACTTAGAGGGTGTAAACAGGGTGGTCTCAGTGTACTGCCTGGTGGGGTACTCCAGTGTACAGACCTGAAGTATCAGTTTAATGCCCGGCCTGGGGTCCCTTAGCTGCTCTCATGGCGCTTTGGAGAGCAAGGAGTTGTCCTCAGTACCACTGAGGACAACTCCTTGTTCTCCAGAGCGGGTGAGAGTGGGACACTGTTCTCACTCCTGATCGATATCCACCAGCTTCTGTCGAATAGTGTGGGTGTTGACATACTGTGGTGGGATGTGGCACCGTGCCCATGTTTTGTTCCCCCTATCCCTTCCTCACCCACTCAATACGAAATGGATATGTATAATGCGTAGAGTGATACTGTGGCGTCCAGAAAGATCTGTGCTGAGTCAGCTGGTCAGAACTGGCATAACTCTGGCTCCCAAGTTTCCCTGAACTAGGTGGCAGCATCCTATTTCTATTCAAAAAAAATCATTCTTGGGATGTGGGCATTGCTGGCAAGGCTGGCGTTTATTGCCCATCCTTAGAAGGTGGTGGTTGATGTTCTTGAACCGTTGGTAACAGCTTGGCCACTTCAGGGGGCAGTTAAGAATCAACCACATTGGTGTGAGACTGGAGTCACGTATGGGCCCAGACTGGGTAAGGACGGCAGGTTTCCTTCCCTAAAGGACATTAGTGAACCAGTTGGGTTTTTATGACAATCCGACAGCTTCACGGTCACTTTTGCTGAGACCAGACTTTTATTACCAGATTTTTAAAACTGAATTGAAATTCTCAAACTGCCCCAGGGTGGGATTTGAACTCCTGATCTCTGGTTTATTAATCCAGTAACAGAACCGCTAACACGACCATACCCGGTGTGAGAAGTGTATACACGGGTGACAGTTCGATGAGGACAAACCTGGGCTTGTCTGTGATTTCCCAGGTCGATGCGCTCTCAACGTGGTCCAGGTCTTGAGGTACACGCTGGCGTGCCGCATCCATACATGGCAAGTGGTCAAGAGGAGCCGAGTGGACCCTCCCCCCGTGCTGGGATATGGTCCCGGGTGTCTCCTGTCCCCACAGAGCTCTATACTTGACCCTATTGCCTGGGGTTTCGAGTGTTGCATCGATAGATATCCAGAAGTATTCTTTCCGTGCCCCGCTGATATCCCTTTTGGGTTATCCTAGAGTTCTGACTTGATATGGCCTCGCCCCACACCCCCAGGGATCTGTGTGCTGGATAGGGACTCAGGTCGGAGTTCGTCCCGAGTATCGCTTTGAAATTAGGGAGCGACAGCTTGGTCTATTTGGAAAGTGAGATCTCGAGCTTGTAATGGGGCCCCAATTTCTCAATAAGCTGCATTTTGTGGTGATAACTTCCCGGATCCCTCGTGCCCTTGTAATGGGGGCGGGACTCTCTAATCCAGACCATAAGCCATTCCCAGGAAAGACACAGCAGGTATCTGTCGAGGTAACGGGTAACCCGACCATTTAAAATTAATGCCTGTTTCTTACAATGCGGATACTTGCACCATGACACAAATAACTTTCATTTATATAGCACCTTTCATGACCTCAGGACGTCCCAAAGCACTTTACAACCAATGAAGTACTTTTGAAGTGTAGTCACTGTTGTAATGTAGGAAATGTGGCAGCCAATTTGTGCACAGCAAGATCCCACAAACAGCAATGAGATAATGACCTGATGATCTGTTTGTGATGTTGGTTGAGGGATAAATATTGGCCAGGACATTGGGGAGAACTCCCCCTGCTCTTCTTCAAATAATGCTGTGGGATCTTTTACGCCCACCTGAAAGGGCAGGTGGGGTTTTGGTTTAACATCTCATCTGAAAGACGGCACCTCTGACAGTGCGGCACTCCCTCAGTACTGCACTGGGGAGTGTCAGCCTAGATTATGTGCTCAAGTGCCTGGAGTGGGACTTGAACCCACCACCTTCTGACTGGGGTGAGTGTGCTACCCGCTGAGCCAGGGCTGACACAAGCTAACCCAAGCTTTGGGATATGATTGCTGTTCACCACGAGGCCTCATTCTAATGAGCACTCAATTGGTCAAACATTTAGTTGATATTCTGTCCTTCAAATTTTATGTGAAGTGTTTATCTAAAATAAAAAATTTTTTTTTCAGTTTTGAGGGAAAATCCCGAGGAAATTGTGACGGCTGCACCTCTCGATCCCTTCGACATGAGATACTCGAGTCGACCCAGTCACTTGGGCGCCTGTCCGAATAGCACCTCGAGCAGCAGGTGCTCCGATGGTAACGAGATTGCGGAGATGTGCTCGAAGAAGGCGGGCAGCCCACAGCGAGACTCGGTCTGTCTGCACCAGGCCCGTTCCCTCAAGTCTCCGGAATCCAACGCAGGCGCCAGAATCGCAGAAAGTTTTGCTGTGCCGGCCAAATGTGACTCTCGCTCGAAATCGGCAGGCTGCTCCTGTGGCCCTTCTGGTTGTAACCCTGCCTCGTCTCAGGACAGTGGTTACTTGTCTCAGGACAGTGGCTACTTGTCCTCGCTTAATGGGTCCTCTCTTTCAAACTCTCCGGAAGGTCAACCTTGCGATGAGGAGGAGGCGAAGGTGGGGCCAGCGGGTGTTTTGCATGTGCACAGTGTCGCAGGGGGTTCTGGACTCGAGACGAAGTCAGCCGAACCACTTGAGAAGAGCCTCCGACATCCCAAGTGGCACCTCCTACCGGCCCTTCAGGTTGGGCGGGCGGTTTGCCAGAGAATGGGGCAAGCGAAAGGAAGAGTCGGTGTGGATCAGTCCATGCTCAGGGAGATCCTACCGGAGCAAAGCTTCAACATAGGGAACCTCATCGGCAGGAAAATGGGACTCGAGCACGTGGACGTTTGGAAGGAGCTTTTGGAGAGAGGCTTCCCGCACCTTCTGATCAAACTGCTGAATTATCTGTCTGGCTCTGACCTACGGAAGTAAGTCCCATGTACTAGTTTACTCCCACTCTATCTCTGAGCATTGTTGTGTTGTATCGAACCGTGGTTAGATCACACTTGGAGTACTGTGCACGGTTCTAGTCTCCATATTATAAAAAGGACATGGAGGCACCGGAGAAGGTGCAAAAAAGATTTACTAGGATGATACCAGAACTGAGAGGTTGTAATTACCAGGAAAGATTGAGCAGGCTGTGGCTCTTTTCCTCTAGAATAAAGAGAAGGCTGAGGGATGACCTGACAGAGGTCTTTAAAATTATGAAGGTGTTCAATAGGGTGGACGTAGAGAAGATGTTTCCACTTGTGGGGGGGATCCAAAACTAGTGGTCATAAATATAAGATAATTCACCAATAAATCCAATAAGGAATTCAGGAGAAACTTCTTTTCCCAGAGAGTGGTTAGAATGTGGAACTCACTCCCACAAGGAGTAATGGAGGCGAATAGCACAGATGTATTGAAAGGAGAAGCTAGATAAGCACATGAGGGAGAAAGGAATCGAAGGATATCCGGATAGGGTTAGATGAAGAGGGGTGGGAGGAGACTCGTGTGGAGCATAAATGCCGGCATAGACCAGTTGGGCTGAATGGCCTGTTTCTGTGCTGTAGGTTTTTTTTTTTAAAAACCTTGTTTATGGCATGAGCACAACTCTGAAAAGGCAACATTTATTGCCCTGAGAGCATTGAGTCAACCATATGGTCTGGTCCTACACAAATGAGCAGTTGGAGACTGCGTTCCCTGGACAACATCTCCTGAACCATTTGGGTTTTTACACCAAATCTGGTAGATTTAATGCTCGCTCTCTGGTGTCAGCTCACAAATGACCAGACTTATTGACTTCAGTTTGAACTTGTGACCTCTAGGTTGCTAATCCAGCCTCATAACTAGTCACATTATCGTACCCCTCCCCCACCAAACTGTGTTTGAGGGAGGGGGACAGCTCCCATTATATATTGGCGTACTCCCATACCAGTACAGGAAGAATTCGGGATTCCTGAGATGCTGTGCTTGTGGCCCACCGCGAAACAAAACCTGATTCCCTCGCGGCCGCCACCTTGAAAACCCGCGGTCTCGTAGCAAAAAAATGTAGCGTGGCACACGCACGGCATTGTCACCAACCAGAGCGGACCTTCCCATTTATTATAAATGCTCCCTCTGGATGAAGATGAGATTGGGATGTTTTTGAGGCTGTTGCTAATGGGTGTGGATTTGTGGTGAGCAGTCGCTAAATCACGCGGACGTGGTGATGATGTAACGGGTGTTGCAGTAGTGGATCTCCTGTGAGGTTGAGATTGAGACACGTTTTACTGAGTCGGTATGGGGGGGGGCGGCGGCTTTAGCCTGCATCAAAGCTGTGTCCTACTCCAGAGACTTGAGCACACGATCTGGGCTGACATCCCAGTGCAGTATTGAGCCTGTGCCCATCTCTCTACACATTACCGACGGCCTCTACGCAGCCATTGGCTGTGGTAGGATTGACCTCTTTTAGCCTCTGAGCTCATCTCGAGTATAGAATCATAGAAGTTACAACATGGAAACAGGCCCTTCGGCCCAACGTGTCCATGTCGCCCAGTTTATACCACTAAGCTAGTCCCAATTGCCTGCACTTGGCCCATATCCCTCTATACCCATCTTACCCATGTAACTGTCCAAATGCTTTATAGAATCATAGAAGATTAAGGGATGATCTGATTTGAGGCGTTTAAGATGATTAAAGGATTTGATAGTTTCTCTATTTACCCTATTTCCTCTGGTGAGGAATGTCCAGAACGAGGGGGGGCATAACCTTTAAAGTTAGAGCGAGGCCGTTCGGGGTGAAATCAGGAGCCACTTCACATAAAGGGTAGTGGAAATCTGGAACACTCTTCCCTCAAAAAGCTGTTGAGGCTGGGGGTCAATTGAAAATTTCAAAACTGAGATTGATAGATTTTCGTTGGGTAAGGGGATTAAGGGATACGGAACCAAGGCGGGGAGATGGAGTTAAGGTACAGATCAACCATGACCTAATTGAATGGTGGAACAGGCTCGAGGGGCTGAATGGCCTCCTCCTGTTCCTATCTGGACCAACTTGTTCATATACTGGCCGAGTGAGCAGCAGCAGTGCCCTCCTGGTAGTGAGTGTCCTCTGAGCAACTGCAACTACTCAGAACACAGGTGGCCCTTCCCTGTAACTTGCAGTAAGGAGAAGCTGAGTGGGGTGGAAGGGAGAAGAGGAACAGATCCAAAATGGTGGGTTTCCTTGAAGCTGCTGTATTTTCTGCTCGTTCACCCTTGATGTCAAATTTTCAAGTTTCCTCTCTATTTGTAAGGCTACAATGACTGAAACCTTGGCTTTGGTTGTTTTTTTCCTCAACAGCTGTGTGAAGGTGAGCAAGACATGGAGGAGGATAATTCTTCAAGATAAATGGGCAAGCCAAGTCTTGAAGAAGGCTTCTCGGTTACGACGGGTAAGTCATTGTTTCTTTTACACTCGCTGGCTGCATTGGCTCCTGGTCTGGCTACACCTTGAATTGTAAATTCTCAACCTTGTCTTAATCCCTCCTTAGCCTCGCCCCCCTCTATCTCCGTGACCTCCTCCAGCCCTACAACCCTCCGACAACTGTGTCCCTCCAATTCTGGCCTCTTGCACATCCCCGATTAACTTCGCCCCACCATTGGCGGCCGTGCCTTCAGCTGTCTAGGCCACAAGCTCTGGAATTCCCTCCCTAAACCCCTCCACTTCTCCTTTAAGACTCTCCTTAAAACCTACCTCTTTGACCAATCTTTTGGTCACCTGTCCTAATATCTCTACGGCTCGGTGTCAAATTTTGTCTGATTACACTCCTGTGAAGCACCTTGGGACATTTTACTACATTAAAGGCGCTATGTAAACGCAAGTTGTTTAAAGTGTGAATCCAAGTAAATACTGTTAAAAGGTTATAAGACAGACTTGGGAGCCCAGGTTCACATCTGTGGTGATGTGAAGTACTGAGACATGCCTCTGTGAAGTCTCTTCCTCTGGGGTGACTGAGACTTGGCTTATTTTGCATAAACCCCTGTTCTCCGACGCCATCGTTTGAGTTTGTAACCATCAACGTTTGGGTGCACTTGCTGGTGGAGATTGGCTGAAACTGCCCCATGTCGTGTGAAGCAGTTTAAAATCTGGGCGGGAAGGTCAAGGCACTTTTCCTCCGATTGTCCCCTCTCCCTTCCCATCCCGCAGGGCTGGCTCTCTGGGATGCAACTCCGAAGGTCGTGACTCCTGGGCTGCGGTTCTAAGGGAAATTATGGGGTTTAATGGGGAGAATCGGGCACACGGTGCTATTCCCCCTGGTGGGGGGGGGCTATTGGGGCCGAATCTTGGGGCACTGTTCTGCAGCTGTGGATGCTGGGGGACAATTGAAATTTTCAAGACTGAGATCGATAGATTTTTTTTGTTGGGGGAGTGTATCAAGGGATATGGAGTTGAGGTGCAGATCAGCCATGATCTAATCGAATGGTGGGACAGGCTTGTGGGGCTGAATGGCCTCCTCCTGTTCCTAATGTTCTCCTGTCCCACAGCCGCATTGCTTAATGGATACTCTTCATACAATGGTGTTTTGCTAAGTTCCTTCTGTTTTTGTTTTTAACCTGTATATTTTCTTCCTGTGATACCAGATGTCTGCTGCTCACTCACTGGGTGATGCAGCCACACGGAGATACATGGTTTCCCGAGGAGCGCTCTCTGCGGTTCAGTCCGTGGGCCTGAATTCGCCTCAGAAAGTCTCGTCTCAGCCCCATTCCTTCAGCTTGGCCAAGGGCAGCAACTCTTCCCAAAAAAGCGTACGGCATCAACAGGTAACTTTATTTTTCCACTGCTGTGTCAAAGGCAGTGCTTCCTGGTTTCAGTCCTGAACGACCCAGCTCTAATTTTAATGTTCGTGCCTCCCTTTGTCCTGGAAACAGAGGAAATAGTTTCTCTCTAGCTAACCTATCGAATCCCTTGATCATTTTAAGCACTTCTATTAGATCACCCATTTGACCTTCTAAACTCAAGTTTGTGAAATCTGTCCTCGTAATTTAACCCTTTAAGCCCCAGTATCATTCTGGTGAATCTGCGCTGCGCCCCCTCCAAGGTCAATATATCCTTCCTGAGATGTGACGCCCAGAACTGAATGCAGTATCTCCAGATGGGGTCTGACCAAGGCTCTGTCCAACTGAAGCATCACTTCCACCCTTTGCAGGACAGAAAATACTGAGAAGGGTCATGATCCAGATTTTTTCCCCCTCCCAAATACCAAGAGGCGGAGTGAACCAGTCCATGGGAGTTTAAGTGGGCTTGCTAGAGTCCCTGGTGGAGCAGATTGCATGGGAGATCCATTGGAAGGGGTGGGCTTGAGGGGTCAGAAAGAGCCCCCATCACCTTTTCTCGCGTTTAAAACTTGCCGTGACTATTTCCCTAGGTATGTGTGCGTGCGTTTATAAATCATGGTGTGTTTCCCTTCCCATCCCCACCCACCCCGTCCAGGTCGTGAAAACGCTCAAGTGGGACGAGACCCTCAAAATCTGCCCTCAGTGCGGTTCGCCGGCCAAGTTCCTCTCTTACCAGCAGAGGGCAATCTGCAGCAGCGAGCACTGCGCCTACGACTACTGCTCGCAGTGCTTCGGTGTCTTTCACGGGTCAAAGGACTGCGCCCTGCGGCTTTTCAAAAACAGCTCCAAGTTACAGCCGCAAGCTGGGAGCAGAAAGAGCAAGCGGAACTTACAAAGGTTGTGACGGAGGAGTGTGCGTGCGTGTGTAAATATATATGTGTATTTTTTTGTTTGCGGTAGGAGGAGAAAAGGAATTCAGAAAAAGATGTTTTAAGAAAATTTTATGGAAAATGTTAAACTGCAGTTTTAAAAAAAAAATCATCCAGAAGTGCCTTGAAAAAACTCTTTATAACGTAATATATAAAATATCGAGCTGTCGTAACTTCAAAATGAAGGCATTTTAATTGTGTAAATTTACCAAGAAAATTGTAGCTTCTAGCGATTTACAATGAACTATATATGTGTATAATTGACTAGGACATTCCATGTTCCGTCTGGCCTGTGTTCATAGTTTCCATAATGGCGATGAGTTGTAGTCAGAATGTGTAGTCCCTATTGTCCATTTGCTGTCTTTTAAGAGTCTTATTCCTGTTGTAAATTATTTCCTACAATTTATTTTACTGTCTTTTTTCATGTGTAGTTAGTTTAATAAATGCATCAAAACCTTTTGGCAACTGTGGAACATTTCTTTTTATTTTATAAATAAATGTGTTTGAGAAGCCGTGATCCAGGTCATCGTCGCTGCTGAGAGTGATGGGGGAGATGGGGTCAGGTCAAGCCTGGGACAGGAAGACCAACGGAGCTAAAGAGAGTTGCACAGTTTTGAGACCCTCGGGCCGCATTACAGGAAAGTTGTGATTGCACTGGAGAGGGTGCAGAGGAGATTTAAGACGATGTTGCCAGGACTGGAGAATTTTAGCCATGAGAAAAGATTGGATAGGCTGGGGTTGTTTTCACTGGAACAGAGGAGACTGAGGGGAGATTTAATTGAGGTGTATAAAATTATGACTGGAGTGGATAGGGAGGACCTATTTCCCTTAGCAGAGGGGTCAGTGACCAGGGGGCATAGATTTAAAGTAATTGGTAGAAGGATTAGAGGGAAGCTGAGGAGAATTTTTTCCACCCAGAGGGTGGTGGGGGTCTGGAACTCACTGAGAGGGTGGTAGAGGCAGAAACCCTCAACTCATTTAAAAAGTACTTGGATGTGCACCTGAAGTGCTGTAACCCACAGGGCTACGGACCAAGGGCTGGAAAGTGGGATTAAGCTGAATAACTCTCTTTCGGCCGGCACGGACATGATGGGCTGAATAGCCTCCTTCTGTACCATAACTTTCTATGAATATAACCTAGATTTATTTTTTTTGATAAAACTGTTTATTTAAAATAACGATCAGAAAATCTGAGCTTGTGAATCTTTAAGACCAGGAGTAGGCCATTCAGCCCTTCGACCCTGTTCCGCCGTTCAATTGGATCATGGCTGATCTGTACCTCGACTCCATCTACCCACTTTTGATGGAATTGAATAGCGGAACAGTTTTGAGGGGCTGACTGATTTACTCCTGGTCCTACAGACAAACTTAAAGTTCCACCTGCCTGTGTGTTGCAGAATTGTGGCCAAATGGGCTCAAATTCTGGTCCTGCAGCAGCCTTCGTCCCTCCGCAGAGCTCCCTGTAAATATTGACACTCACTGTAAATATTCAGAGGGCGGTGAAGAGACACAGGCCAGACTGGGTACGGACTGCAGGATTCCTGCCCTAAAGCACACTAGTGAACCAGTCGGGTTTTTACGGCAATATGACAGCTTGATGATACCAGTCTTTTATTTAAACTGGGATTTGAGCTCACGTTCCCTGGATTATTTGTCCTGACCTCTTCTGACTGATAAAATGTAGTCGTCTTAATGCTGTAGTGCAACATCTCGCCAATAGAGGTCATTCCATTTATAGTTTGGAGAAAGCACTTTTACCACAGTGAACGGTTAAACCTAAATTTCCTGATGGGCGTGTGATTTTAATGCCTGTGCTAACTGATTTCAAATCGATAAATGGGGTTAAAATCATGGAAATCATACTCGCATTTATACAGTATCTCTGCACCATTCTGAGCACACGTTACGATAGGTGAATTGCAGTAACTTATGCAGCAGCCTATTTGCATACAGTGCGATTCCACAAGCTGCAATGAGGTGAATGACCAATTAACCTGGTGATGTTGGGAGAAATAGTGACTGGGACCATGGGAGGGAACTCCCCTGCTCCTTTTCAAATAGAGCCTTGGGATCTTTTACATCCACTTGAGAGGGCAGACGGTTCCTCGGTTTAACATCTCATCTGAATGATGGCACCTCTGACAGTGTGGCATTCCTTTTGCACTGGAGTGTCAGCCTAGATTGTGTGCTCAAGTTTCTGGAGTGGGGACCTTATGACTCCGAGGCATAAGAACATGAGAAATATGAGTAGGAGTCGGCCATACGGCCCCTCGAGCCTGCTCCGCCATTCAATCAGATCATGGCTGATCTTCGACCTCAACTCCACTTTCCCACCTGATCCCCATATCCTTTGATTCCCCTAAAGTCCAAAAATCTATTGATTCAGTCTTGAATATAATCAATGACTGAGCATTCACAGCCCTCTGGGGTAGAGAATTCCAAAGATTCACAACCCTATGAGTGAAGAAATTCCTCCTCATCTCAGTCCTAAATGGCCGCCCCCTTATCCTGAGACTATGCCCCCTAGTTCTAGACTCTTCAGCCAAGGGAAACAGCCTCTCAGCATCTACCCTGTCAAGCCCCCTCAGAATCTTATATGTTTTAATGAGATCATCTCTCATTCTTCTAAACTCCAGAGAGTATAGGCCCATTCTACTCAACCTCTCCTCATAGGACAACCCTCTCATCCCAGGAATTAATCTAGTGAACCTACATTGCACTGCCTCCAAGGTAAGTATATCCTTCCTTAGATAAGGAGACCGAAACTGTACTCAGTACTCCAGGTGAGGTCTCACCAAAGCCCTGTACAATTGCAGCAAGACTTCTGACTTATACTCCAATCCCCTTGCAATAAAGGCCCACATGCCATTTGCCTTCCTAACTGCTTGCTGTACCTGCATACTAGCTTTTTGTGTTTCTTGTACAAATCTCTCTGAACTCCAACATTTAATAGTTTCTCACCATTTAAAAAATATTCTGCTTTTCTATTCTTCCTACCAAAGTGAATAACCTCACATTTCCCCACATTATACTCCATCTGCCACCTTCTTGCCCACTCACTTAACCTGTCGATATCCCTTTGCAGCCTCTTTGTGTCCTCCTCACAGCTTACTTTCCCACCTAGCTTTGTATCGTCAGCAAACTTGGATACTTTACACTCGGTCCCTTCATCTAAGTCATTAATATAGATTGTAAATAGCTGAGGCCCAAGCACTAATCCTTGTGGCACCCCACTAGTTACAGCCTGCCAACCTGTTTGTCCCTACTCTCTATTTTCTGCCCATTAACCAATCCTCTATCCATGCTAATATAATACCCCCAACCCCATGAGCCCAATCTTGCGTAACAACCTTTTATGTGGCACCTTATCGAATGCCTTTTGAAAATCCAAATACACTACATCCACTGGTTCCCCTTTATCTGCTAGTTACATCCTCAAAAAACTCTAATAAATTTGTCAAACATGATTTCCCTTTCATAAAACCATTTTGAGCCACATAAGGAGATATTAGGACAGGTGACCAAAAGCTTGGCCAAAGAGATAGATTTTAAGGAGGGTCTTAAAGTAGCAGAGAGAGGCGGAGAGGTTTAGGGAGGGAATTCCAGAGGTTGGGCCCAGGCAGCTGAAGGCATAGCCACCTGTGGTCAACCCAGAGTTGGCAGCCCTAGAGCTGAGTCAGAGATAAAGAGGACCACTAACTGGGCCAAGATGACGTTAAGGCTCAGTAGATTTCACATGGAAACATAGGTCCAAATACATGCAAGCCGAGTTACAAAACTAGCAAAAGCTGACCAACAGCTGGAACAAAGCTGGGACCTCAAGAACCAGTCTCAAGCATGAAATCAGGCACATACTTTCTAGGCAATTATCCAGCATTAGGTCTAGAAGTTTCTGAAGTGCGATGTGATCGTTAAAGGTGCAAGAGTTCATTTTCTCAAGCAGTTGGAATTTTTAAAAATTCATTCTTGGGATGTGGGCGTCGCTGACAAGGACAGCATTTTTATTGCCCATCCCTAGTTGCCCCTTGAGAAGGTGGTGGTGAGCCACCTTCTTGAACCGCTGCAGTCCGTGTGGTGAAGGTTCTCCCACAGTGCCATTAGGTCCATGATTTTGACCCAGCGACGATGAAGGAACGGTGATATATTTCCAAGACGGGATGGTGTGTGACTTGGAGGGGAACGTGCAGGTGGTGGTGTTCCCATGTGCCTGCTGCTCTTGTCCTTCGAGGTGGTGGAGGTCGTGAGTTTGGGAGGTGCTGTCGAAGGATGAAACTGATTGAAAGAAGTGTGCGATCTGATTGTGTTTTATTTTTTCAACCTCCCTCTCTGCCTCACGACTGCAGATGATGCTCCTGACTTGTAACAAAAGCTGAATCTATTAGCTTCCATTCTACCAAAGAGTTCACGGACATTGCGATTCAAAGGGACGAGTCTTCTGTTCTGAAGCAGACCTTGAGTGTTGCTGTGGGTTCACTCTTAATCATCCAAATCAGGTGTCCAGTGCATTAATGGGAGGCTGATGAATAAATGAATGTGAAAGGATTGAAGGAACAGCAGGCCACCACTGTCACATCTTATTACCATTTAGTCATTCTGGGTAGAAATACAGCGACAAATTAGATCATCGCAAACAACTGATACAACGACGAAGAGGAGAGGAGAGTCAGAAGGAGGTGGTCACTGATCAGCATCCTGTGCACGTGCTTTCAGAATCCTTCTCAGAGGATCAGGAGGAGGCCATTCAGCCCCTCGAGCTAATAAATCCAATAAGGAATTCAGGAGAAACATCTTTACTCGGAGTGGTGAGAATGTGGAACTCGCTCCCACAAGGAGTAGTTGAGGTGAATAGTGGAGATGGATTTAAGGGGAGGCTCGATAAACACATGAGGGAGAAAGGAATAGAAGGATATGCTGATAGGGTGAGATGATGTAAATAGGGAGGGAGGAGGCTCGTGTGGAGAATAAACACCAGCATGGACCAGTTGGGCCGAATGGCCTGTTTCTGTGCTGTAAATTCTATGTAATTCTACGTATAATCCCCTTCCCTCCCGGATCTCCAGTCATGAAACACACTCTGCACTCCATCCCCCTTTTTAAATCTGTCTTGTCAGTTCGAGAGACCGTACAGAAGGCCTCACGGAATAAGATGATTCTGCAAGGACCATAACTGGGTGATAAAGCGACTTAAACACATTTAATGATCCAAAGGCTTTGGTGTGAGTGTCCTTAATACAATCAGCCTTAAAACTGGCTGCACTATTAGAGGGAAATGTTAGTAAATTGCCATTAACAAAGCGATAAAAGGTTATTGTACAGAACTCTTGGCCCCATGTGTCAGCTCATCAATTCTCTGCTATCGCTGCTTAATGGCCATTGGAGACCTGAGCAGTCTCAGTATTCAGCCCTGTGTGACCTGCCTCAGTGTCAGTGATCCCTTCCTTTTACACAGACTCATGCAGGAAAAACATCACATTTTTGTTGTTTTACTTGGGAGATTTGCTTTGCGCTTATCAGGAAGATGGATATCAGTGATGGAGAATAGAAGATGACTTTTTCACTTCTGGCAACTACTCTCAGCTTCAAGAAGTCCCAGGGCAGATACAGCATGGGTTAGATACGGAGTAAACTCCATCTACACTGTCCCATCAAACACACCCAGGGCAGGTATTGCACAGGTTAGATACAGAGTAAAGCTCCCTCTACACTGTCCCATCAGTGGCGACAACTCTGAACTGGGAGCCTCAGTCAGAGCTGATCTGTACTTGGACTTCACACGTTAATACCGTCCGGTACAGGCCGACCTGAACAAAACTGAGTGATTGCAGAAAGGGCCGTAGGCTCGGTGTTTGGGGCACTTCTCACAGCGAACATCATCCTGAACCAACATTTCCAAATCACTCCCTGCGCTCGGGCTCAATAGAAGGGGGGTTTTCTTCGAATGACAGAAATTACAGAACAGGAAGGGGCTTGATAGCCACACTGGGCGATGAAAGTCAAAACTCTTCCATTTCCAGAACTGACAAGGGGATTCCTCCATCTTGGGGAGCAGTGATGTGTTGGCGAAATATCCAAATTACAGTCACAAATGAGACTAAAAATCAGAAGCAAGAAACTGTCCTGTTCTCTGATTAAGCACCAACAAATAAAAGGACAGGATATTTTGAATCTGTAACGATAATGAGTGAGTAATGTAGGTTGTAGGGGTCTTACTTTTCACAGATTTTGCATGTAACATTCCTTAAATTGTAATAAACCTCTGCCGATTACACTTTCTGTTTAACGCCATTTAACCAAACAGCTGTAATACCCACTGTCTGCCTGCTGGTGGCACCGCTGAGCTATTGTGGGCCAGTGTGTTCTTCATCGCCCCCACTAGAGAAGTATTGGTATTGCAGCTCCAAGTTCACTTGCGAACTCATGTCCCAAGTTGGAATGAAAGGTCCCACTCGAAATATTAACCTGACTTTTGATAAAATTACAAGACAGACATGGGTGAGGAAAGCCAGTTGCCTTATCCGAGTTTGTCCTTCCAGAACTACAACCCTGCCACAACATCCCACTCTCTCTCAATCATTGTAAACAATTTTACAACACCAAGTTATAGTCCAGCAATTTTATTTTAAATTCACAAGCTTTCGGAGATTTTCTCCTTCCTCAGGCAAATGTTTCAAGATCTCGAAACATCTTGAGATCTTGAAACATTTGCCTGAGGAAGGAGAAAATCTCCGAAAGCTTGTGAATTTAAAATAAAATTGCTGGACTATAACTTGGTGTTGTAAAATTGTTTACAATTGTCAACCCCAGTCCATCACCGGCATCTCCACATCATGTCTCTCAATCATCACAGAGGCTTCAAAGTTCTTTCCTAAAGTTGACCACTCTTGGTGTGAACAAGAGCTTCCTGGCGGCAGTAACATAAGAACATAAGAAATAGGAGCAGGAGTAGGCCAATCGGCCCCTCGAGCCTGCTCCGCCATTCAATAAGATCATGGCTGATCTGATCCTAACCTCAAATCTAAATTCATGTCCAATTTCCTGCCCGCTCCCCGCAACCCCTAATTCCCTTTACTTCTAGGAAACTGTCTATTTCTGTTTTAAGTTTATTTAATGATGTAGCTTCCACAGCTTCCTGGGGCAGCAAATTCCACAGACCTACTACCCTCTGAGTGAAGAAGTTTCTCCTCATCTCAGTTTTGAAAGAGCAGCCCCTTATTCTAAGATTATGCCCCCTAGTTCTAGTTTCACCCATCCTTGGGAACATCCTTACCGCATCCACCCGATCAAGCCCCTTCACAATCTTATATGTTTCAATAAGATCGCCTTTCGTATTCCTGGAAGTGCATGTGTGTGGACACTGGCTAAGGACAGCAAGAGAGATATATGAAGCTTAGTGGTTATGATACTGGACTAGCAGCCTGGGTGACCTGAGTTCAAAGGTAAGCTATGAAATTGATTTCAATAAATCTGGTAATTCATGGGCTGTCACTAAGGAAAAAAATGACCATGAAATTTGCTGAATTGTTGTAAAAATCCAACTGGTTCACTAATGCCCATTAAGGAAGGAATCCTGCCGCCCTTCCTCAGTCTGGCCAGCATGTAACTCCAGCCCCACAATACAACAACAACAATTTGCATTTGTATAGCGCCTTTAATGTAGCAAAACATCCCAAGGCGCTTCACAGGAGCGATTATCAAACAAAAATTTGACACCGAGCCACATAAGGAGATATTAGGACAGGTGGCCAAAAACTTGGTCAAAGAAGTAGGTTTTAAGGAGCATCTTAAAGGAGGAGAGAGAGGTAGAGAGGTTTAGGGAAGGAATTTCAGAGCTTAGGGCCTAGGCAGCTGAAGGCACGGCCGCCAATGGTGGAGCGATTAAATTTAGGGATGTGCAAGAGACCAGGATTGGAGTAGCACAAGGATCTTGGAGCGTTGTAGGGCTGGAGGAGGTTACAGAGATAGAGAGGGTGAGGGCGGGGGGGGGGGAATGGAGCAATTTGAAAACAAGGATGGGAATTTTAAAATCGAGGCATTCCCGGACCGGGAGCCAATGTAGGTCAGCGAGCACAGGGGTGATGGGAGAAAGGGACTTGGTGCGAGTTAGGTTACGTGTAGCTGAGTTTTGGATGAGCTCAAGTTTATGGAGGATGGAAGATGGGAGGCCGGCCAGGAGAGCATTGGAATGGTTAAGTCTAGAGGTAACAAAGGCATGGATTAGCGTTTCAGCAGCAGATGAGCTGAGGCAGGGGCGGAGACGGGCAATGATACGGAGGTGGAAGTAGGCGGTCTTGGTGATGGAGTGGATATGCGATTGGAAGCTCATCTCAGGGTCAAATAGGAGGCCAACATTGCGAACAGTCTGGTTCAGCCTCAGACCATGGCCAGGGTGAGGGATGGAGTCCGTGGCCGGGGAACAGAATTTGTGGCGGGGACCGAGGACAACAGCTTCGGTCTTCCCAATATTTAGTTGGAGGAAATTTCTGCTCATCCAGTCGCACAAGCGGTGTGACAAATAAGAGACAGTTGTGGGGGGGGTCGAGAGAGGTGGTGGTGAGGTAGAGCTGGGTGTCGTCAGCGTACATGTGGAACCTGATGTGTTTTTGAAAGATGTCACTGACACTTAATGCCTTCAAGGAAACTAGGGATTGGAAATAGGTACTGCCTTGCCAGTGTTGTACACATCCCCCTAAAAAGGCTGTAATGTCATAATGACCAGGTAATCTGTTTTAAGTTGTTGGTTGGGGATTAAATATTGTCCAGGACATGGGGACAGCTTATAGAAACATAGAAACATTGAAAATAGGAGCAAGAGTAGGCCATTCGGCCCTTCGGGCCTGCTCCACCATTCAAAATGATCATGGCTGATCGTCTAACTCAGTACCCTGTTCCCGCTTTTTCCCCATATCCCTTGATCCCTTTAGCATTAAGAAATATATCTATCTCCTTCTTGAATACATCTAATGACTTGGCCTCCACTGCCTTCTGTGGTAGAGAATTCCACAGGTTCACCACCCTCTGAGTGAAGAAATTTCTCCTCATCTCGGTTCTAAATGGCATACCCCGTATCCTGAGACTGTGACCCCTGGTTCTGGACTCCCCAGCCATCGGGAACATCCTCCCTGCATCTAGTCTGTCTATTCCTGTTAGAATTTTATATGTTTCGATGAGATCACCTCTCATTCTTCTAAACTCTAGTGAATATTTTTTTTATTCGTTCACGGGATGTGGGCGTCGCTGGCGAGGCCGGCATTTATTTCCCATCCCTAATTGCCCTCGAGAAGGTGGCGGTGAGCCGCCTTCTTGAACCGCTGCAGTCCGTGTGGTGAAGGTTCTCCCACAGTGCTGTTAGGAAGGGAGTTCCAGGATTTTGCCCCAGCGACGATGAAGGAACGGCGATATAGGTCCAAGTCGGGATGGTGTGTGACTTGGAGGGGAACGTGCAGGTGGTGTTGTTCCCATGTGCCTGCTGCACTGTCCTTCTAGGTGGTAGAGGTCGCAGGTTTGGGAGTTGCTGTCGAAGAAGCCTTGGCGAGTTGCTGCAGTGCATCCTGTGGATGATACACACTGCAGCCACAGTGCGCTGGTGGTGAAGGGAGTGAATGTTTAGGGTGGTGGATGGGGTGCCAATCAAGCAGGCTGCTTTGTCCTGGATGGTGTTGAGCTTCTTGAGTGTTGTTGGAGCTGCACTCATCCAGGCAAGTGGAGAGTATTCCATCACACTCCTGATTTGTGCCTTGTAGATGGTGGAAAGGCTTTGGGGAATAAGGAGGTGAGTCACTCACCGCAGAATACCCAGCTTCTGACCTGTTCTTGTAGCCACTGTATTTATGTGGCTGGTCCAGTTAAGTTTCTGGTCAATGGTGACCCCCAGGATGTTGATGGTGAGGGATTCGGCGATGGTAATGCCGTTGAATGTCAAGGGCAGTCACTCTCACCTCACCTCTGGTATTCAGCTCTTTTGTCCATGTTTGGACCAAGGCTGTAATGAGGTCTGGAGCCGAGTGGTCCTGACTGAACCCAAACTGAGCATCGGTGAGCAGGTTATTGGTGAGTAAGTGCCGCTTGATAGCACTGTCGACGACACTTTCCATCACTTTGCTGATGATTGAGAGTAGACTGATGGGGCGGTAATTGGCCGGATTGGATTTATGAATATAGGCCTAGTCGACCCAATCTCTCCTCATACGTCAGTCCTGCCATCCCAGGAATCAGTCTGGTAAACCTTCGTTGCACTCCCTCCATGGCAAGGACATCCTTCCTCAGATAAGGAGACCAAAACTGCACACAATACTCCAGATGTGGTCTCACCAAGGCCCTGTATAACTGCAGTGAGACATCCCTGTTCCTGTACTCAAATCCTCTTGCAATGAAGGCCAACATACCATTCGCCTTCCTAACTGCTTGCTGCACCTGAATGCTCGCTTTCAGCGACTGGTGTGCAAGGACACCCAGGTCTAATGTTAATTCATCTACCTTATTGCGAATGCTCCGCGCATTAAGACACAATGCCCTTAGACTTGTCTTTTTAAGATTGCTAGTCATCTTAGTTTTATTTTGCACTATGGCCCTATTTGTTTTTCACCCTTGTTTTCTTTGCTTTCCACTATTGCTTCTTCCAATTCTGTCTTTTGTTTCTATCCTTGTTTCCCCCTCCTCTGTCTCCCTGCTCAGGTTCCCATCCCCCTGCCATTCTAGTTTAAACCTTCCCCATGAAACTGCCCTGCTCTTCTTCAAAATAGTGGCCGTGGGATCTTTTACATCCACCTGAGAGGGCAGACGGGGCCTCGTTTTAATATCTCATTCTAAAGACGGCTTCTCTGACAGTGCAGCACTCCCCCAGTACTGCACTGGGAGTGTCAGCCTAGATTTTGTGCTCAAGTCTCTGGAGTGGGGACTTAAACGCACGACCTTCTGACTCAGAGGCGAGAGTGCTGCCCACTGAGTCAGGGCTGACACCATGGTGATGGGTGATGTCAGTCTCGGGTCTCAAAGGTCAGTCGATGGTCGGCAGGAGTTAAGACTGATGGGGGTAAGGAATTCCACAGTTTTGAGGTATTGGGAATCAATGAGTTCTGGAGGCAGCGTAATTAGTCTCGATTTCACCACAGTGAGAATGGAGGGAGCAGCTGAGACCTAATGAGTTAAGCCACATTGTTTTTATTGAAGAGCCTGCTCCTGTTAAAGTGGAGACAGTAGTGTATTGGTTGTGTTACTGGACTAGTGATCCAGAGATTGTGAGTTCAAATCCCACCCATGGCAGTTTGAGAATTTGAATTCAGTTTTAAAAAGAAATCTGGAAATAAAAAGCTGGTCTCAGTAAAAGTGACCGTGGAACTCTTGGATTGTCATAAAAAACCCAATGGGTTCACTGCTCCTTTAGGGAAGGAAACATGTCGTCCTTACCCGGTCTGGCCTTTACGTGACACCAGTCCCACACCAACATGGTTGACTCTTAAAGCCCAATGGACATCTGATAGCACAATATGAACTTAATCTTTTCAGTCAGCCCTGCCCCCTCAAAAAACACATTAACTGGCCACTTACCTCAACCATATTTGTGGGGCTGTTTCTGACGCAGATTGTTTGCTATGCTTGCGCAGCTAGCAAATGCAATTCATATGCCGGGAGACACTTTGAGAGGTTTTGACAGTGTGCGAACATGGTATGTAAATGCCAGTACGGTATTCTCATTTACTGTAAGAGTTTATCACCTTCTCAACTGGGTTGGAACTAGTCAATAAACAAAGTAGCTTTATGGAGTTCTAGTGGGCTGCAATCTGTCAGCAATCAGTGGGAGTGATAGATATAGGGGCTGATAATGAACATCACAGAGCAGAATGAACCTGGAACCTGCAACCTGGCGTTTGAGCTGCTGGGGAACTGAAGCTGAGTAATTGGATGTTAATTGAGTTGCAGATCTGGACATGCAGAGCCGAGAGGCTCCTGTTCTTTGTCACCCAGTTACAGAGGTTGGAGCCTGGACCTAGTGCAGATTCCAGTACAGCATTATGGAGGGAATAAATGTCAGCGCTGATGACATTTCTGCTCAAAAGTGCAGCCTGCGGGGAATGTTGCCCGAGGTAATTGAGATAACAATGAAGGGAGGTTAAGGAATAAGGGCGGAGAGATTACTGTTGGAGAGCGTAATGGTGCAAGTTTAATGGGTTCCTATTAAATCCCTTTGTCCACTCTCATTAACCCATTTAAAATAATTGGGCTACTAACTGTGTTATAATAGTGGATAGAGGGATAGTATTTGAATGTGTTAACCATCCCTTGGCTCAGTGGGTAGCACGTAGGTTGTGGGTTCAAGTCCCGCTCCAGAGACTTGAGCATACAATTCAGGCTGACACTCCAGTGCAGTACTGAGGGAGTGCTGCACTGTCAGAGGTGCTGTCTTTTAGATGAGCTGTTAAACTGAGGCCCTCTCTGCCCTCTCGGGTGCATGTAAAAGATCCCATGACACTATTTCCAAGAAGAGGAGGGGCTTTCTCTCTGGTGTCCTGGGCCAATGTTTATTCCTCAAGCAACATCACTAAAGCAGATTATCTGGTCATTATCACATTGCTGTTTGTGGGATCTTGCTGTGCGCAAATTGGCCGTTGCGTTTCCTACATTACAACAGTGGCCACACTTCAAAAATACTTCATTGGCTGTGAAGTTCTTTGGGACGTCATGAGAGCCACTATTTAAATGCAAGTTAGTTCTTCCTTTCCTAGTGAAAGGGAATTTAGGACTGATATCAGGAACTCCTTCACACACAGAGTTGGTGGACTCCCAGGTAGAGCAGTGGAGGCAAAATGCCTGGAAATATGTAAGAAACACTTAGATGTTGGGTTGAGAGACAGTACGGTCTTTCTTGATAGATGGGCCTGATAGCCTTTGGTCACTCTGTTCCTTGTCCCAGCTCAAGATTACCAGCGCCTGTGTATTTTATTGTTCATTTTAAGCCACTAACCGTCTCGATAGAGGGAGCAAAAGAGATTCACAGGGATAATACCAGATCTGAGAGGATATCCTTATCAGGAAAGGCTGAACAGGCTGGGACTCTTTCCTCCAGAAAAGAGAAGGCCGAGGGGTGACCTGACAAAGGTCTTTAAGATAATGATAGGGTTTGTTAAGGTAGATGTAGAGAAAATGTTTCCACTTGTGGGGGAGTTCAAAACTAGGGGTCATAAATATAGAATAGTCACTAATAAATCCAGTAGGGAATTTAGGAGAAACTTCTTTATCCAGAGAGTGGTGAGAATGTGGAACTCGCTCCCACAAGGAATAGTTGAGGCGAATGGCATAGATGCATTTAAGGGGAAGCTCGATAAACACATGAGGGAGAAAGGAATAGAAGGATATGCTGATAGGGTGAGATGAAGTAGGGAGGGAGGAGGCTCGTGTGGAGCATAAACACCGGCATAGACCAGTTGGGCCGAATGGCCTGTTTCTGTGCTGTAGTTTCGATGTAACTCGATGTAATATTTAAATTATTTAAACACCACAGTTCTATCTGAATACCTTTTGCGTTACATCCTGTAAACAGGTTATTTTATATACTTGCTCTGTGTCATCTTCCCGGGGGGGATGGGAATTAAAATGTGCCATTGTTTGGGAAAGTGTGAGTGATATGTAATAAACCAGGCAACAGCAGGAAATTCACTAAGTAATAAGAATTTATTAAAGCAAAAATAAAAGGATCACAAATTGGATTACGAGATGTATGATCTGCATTTTATTAATTTAAGAAATAAATCTTCGACCTTCAGTTGTTTGTGTGATCGTTAAGGTGAGCGATGTTAGGTTTAGGGAACAGAAACCTTTCCATTTTAGGCACTGAGTGTCAGCGTCAAGCACAGGCAGGACAGGGACAAGATAGAAAGGAAAGTATAGAGAGAGAGAGAAAGAGAGAAAGAAAGAAAGATAGAACTTGTATTTATACAGTGCCTTTCATGGCCTCAGGACATCCCAAAGTGCTTTACAGCCAATGAAGTACATTTGAAGTGAAGTCACTGTTGTAATGTAGGAAACGTGACAGCCAATTCGTGCACAGCAAGATCCCACAAACAGCAATGAGATAAATGACCAGATCATGGGATAAAAATTGCCCAAAGCACATGTGAGAACTCCCCTGCTCTTCGAATAGTGCCATGGCATTCTTTACGTCTTACCCGAGAGGACAGACGGGGCCTCGGTTTAATGCCTCGTCTGAAAGACGGCACCTCCGACAGTGCAGCACTCCCTCAGTACTGGCACTGGGAGTGTCAGCCTAGACTTTGTGCTCAAGCCTCTGAGCAACCCAGAACTTTCTGTCTCAGAGGCGAGAGTGCTACCAACTGAGCCACAGCTGGCACCTTAGCACTTGATAAATAATAAGAGCACACTTTTGTTGCCTGCATTATCTTATCACTTTCTGCCTTATTCTTTAAGTTCTGTCAAATCAAATGAGTGAGACTGTTTTGGATACTTCAAATCACTCAGCAGAAAGTGAACCATTCAGTTATTTTTAGTGATGCTCCTTCTGTTATCTGATTTGGTGCCAGGCCGCACAATTATTTAATGTCATCGTTCAGTCTGACTGTCAGCGGTTCCCCATGTTGAATAGATTGATGATTTTTCATGAGATCCGTGGATCATTTTACACGCCAGAGATCATAGGCAGTAAGCCTGATTAAACGGGAAATAAAGTGGCTCGGTTAGCTCATCTCACACACCTGCGTTGGTCCTTAAGGGCAGAATTTTTCACAGAGTTTCTCTAGAAAAGAGAATGCTGAGGGGTGACCTGATCGAGGTCTTTAAGATCATGAAAGGGTTCGATAGACTGGACGTAGAGAAGATGTTTCCACTTGTGGGGGAGACCAAAATAGAGGTCATAAATATAAGATAGTCATTAATAAATCCAATAACGAATTCAGAAGAAACTTCTTTACTCAGAGAGTGATGGGAATGTGGAACTCGCTACCACAAGGAGTAGTTGAGGCGAATAGTATAGATACATTTAAGGGGAAGCTGGATAAACACACGAGGGAGAAAGGAATAGAAGGATATGCTGATAGGGTGAGATGAAGTAGGGAGGGAGGAGGCTCGTGTGGAGCATAAACACTGGGATAGACCGGTGGGCTGAATGGCCTGTTTTGGTGCTGTGCATTCTATACAATTCTATGTAATGGACAATAGAATGAGTCTACGTTAGCTGAGCATAGTTGGTTTGTTCCTATTAGCCCAGCATCGCCAGGCTAGGAGGGGGGGGGAAAAATCAGTCAGGGTCCCTGCTCTTGGTTTTTAACCAGTGGCCTTTGACACAATCGGGAAAGAGGTGATGAGGGGTTGGAGAGGTGAGAAGGAGATTGTGTACCTGACACACTGCACTTTAGTCGATTTGGATTATTGATCAGGACACGTTCAAGACATCTGGAGGATGAAATAAGTCTCAGATTGTAGCGTAAAACGAGCGCTGGCGAATCAGCAGCCCCTTTTACACCTGCGCCATTTTCCTTTCCATTGACGTTGATGACTGCCGATTCGCTATCCTCTGTTCTGCACAACGCCCAAAACCAATTACTACACAACCTTCGATCCAGAAATAGGCGATTCTACTCTCCCCATCGATAACTCTCCCCACCCCTCCTCCCATCAATAACTTTACCCACCCCTCTCCCCATCGATAACTCTCCCCACCCCTCCTCCCATCGATAACTTTACCCACCCCTCTCCCCATCGATAACTCTCCCCACCCCTCCTCCCATCAATAACTTTACCCACCCCTCCTCCCATCGATAACTCTCCCCACCCCTCCTCCCATCTATAAATCTCCCCACCCCTCTCCCCATCTATAACTCTCCCCACCCCTCTCCCCATCGATAACTCTCCCCACCCCTCCTCCCATCAATAACTTTACCCACCCCTCTCCCCATCGATAACTCTCCCCACCCCTCCTCCCATCGATAACTTTACCCACCCCTCTCCCCATCGATAACTCTCCCCACCCCTCCTCCCATCAATAACTTTACCCACCCCTCTCCCCATCGATAACTCTCCCCACCCCTCCTCCCATCTATACCTTTACCCACCCCTCTCCCCATCGATAACTTTACCCACCCCTCTCCCCATCTATAACTCTCCCCACCCCTCTCCCCATCGATAACTCTCCCCACCCCTCCTCCCATCAATAACTTTACCCACCCCTCTCCCCATCGATAACTCTCCCCACCCCTCCTCCCATCGATAACTTTACCCACCCCTCTCCCCATCGATAACTCTCCCCACCCCTCCTCCCATCAATAACTTTACCCACCCCTCTCCCCATCGATAACTCTCCCCACCCCTCCTCCCATCTATACCTTTACCCACCCCTCTCCCCATCGATAACTTTACTCACCCCTCTCCCCATCTATAATTTTACCCACCCCTCTCCCCATCGATAACTTTACTCACCCCTCTCCCCATCTATAACTTTACCCACCCCTCCTCCCATCTATAATTTTACCCACCCCTCTCCCCATCGATAACTTTACTCACCCCTCTTCCCATCTATAACTTTACCCACCCCTCCTCCCATCTATAATTTTACCCACCCCTCTCCCCATCGATAACTTTACCCACCCCTCCTCCCATCTATAACTCTCCCCACCCCTCCTCCCATCTATAAATCTCCCCACCCCTCTCCCCATCTATACCTTTACCCACCCCTCTCCCCATCTATAACTTTACTCACCCCTCTCCCCATTGATAACTTTACTCACCCCTCTCCCCATCGATAACTTTACTCACCCCTCTCCCCATCTATAACTTTACTCACCCCTCTCCCCATTGATAACTTTACTCACCCCTCTCCCCATCTATAACTTTACTCACCCCTCTCCCCATCTATAACTTTACTCACCCCTCTTCCCATCTATAACTTTACTCACCCCTCCTCCCATCTATAATTTTACCCACCCCTCTCCCCATCGATAACTCTCCCCACCCCTCCTCCCATCTATAACTTTACCCACCCCTCTCCCCATCTAAAACTTTACTCACCCCTGTTACCATCTATCTCACTTGCTCTCGGTTTCTTTGTATTTATTCAGGGGTCTCCTCCCCGGCTTGCAGGTACACAGCATGTCTCAATAGGCAATGAGAGGCTGATCCTGAAGTTAGGTTAAAGTTAATTAAAACATAACCTTTATAAAAGAATATATTAGAAGTATTTGAATGAGGTAGAGCTGGAGACAAAATACATCATCTGATGCCAGCTATAATGGGCTATCGATCACTGCAATACACGATGTCAAGTCCGCATTAAATTACAGGAGGGAGGCGTGCGTGAGGAGTGTCTCTCGTCTGTGAGGGACCGGGGGTATGTCTGCCTTGTTCTGGACTCCCCCACCAGAGGAAATAGTTTCTCCGTATCTACCCTATCGAATCCTTTTAACATTTTAAACACCTCGATCAGATCACCCCCTCAATCTTCTAAACTCAAGTAGCAGGCTTTATCACCGGGGTAACGGGAGAATTTACATTAAGAACTTCAGGTGAGAGTAGATGGACGGGCAATGATGGACACACGTGCCCCTTGGCAGTCAGCGCACAACGGGTACGTGACCTTATGCACGGCGAGGATGCCAAGATTCGGGAGCAAGAAGAACGCTTCTCACTTTGTATTGCTTCCCGTCGGCTTCTACATATAGAAAGAGGAAAGGTCAAAGGAGCCAGAATCGACAGGATGGGGTGAGAGGTGAAAGGGCAACGTTAATCAGCTCGCCGGCCGAGATCGCAATCAGGCAGAGATAAGGCGAGAGCGATATCGTGAACAGACGCGCCCATGAGTCAAGCGCTCTCTGGCCGTGTGGACAACAATCACTGAAAGGTCTGTCGTGACGTGGCATAATTCTGCTTCCAAGCAATTAAAATTAATTCCCTTTTTGCTGCCCCGTCTACACCCAGTAGTTTTTTTTTTGCAGACGGAATTACTCGCTCACCAGGGCAAATTGGGCGCCAGGATTCCTTGCCGCCTTGAGTGATGCCAATCAGCTGGAGGGGCACCTCTGCCGATGCTTTTTAAATACACAGGGCACCACAGAGGGTAATGAGGGCACGGCCACTGCAGGAAACACTTGGTGGCTGGATTAACTAATGGTTTAGTAACCATGGAAAGGCAGCTCCCACCACAGACCTCAGACATGCATTAGTTACATGAGGAGACTGTGAAGTTCTCTATTCAGTCAGTGAGAACGGCCTTTTATTAATTTACCGCCTGCGTTCCAAATAACTTGCTTTCGTATTCCAACGTGTCCAACAGAGTGAGCCGGGGAAGAATGAATTTTAGATAAGTAAGTGAGCAGCAATTGTGACAAAGTCCCTTTTATTTCTTAGATAGTGCAGTAGGGGCAGGAGTCAACTGTGCAATGGGGAGCATGTGCTCCTCAATATGTCGGAAGGGGAGAGGTCACATACTTTGCTGACTAGAACCCTTCTCTCACCCCCCCTCTATCATCCAATAACAATCATAATTTGCATTTATATAGCGCCTTGAACATAGTAAAATGTCCCAAGACGCTTCACAGGAGCGTAATCAAACAGAATTTGACATCGAGACACATAAAGAGATATTAGGACAGGTAACCAAAAGCTTGGTCAAAGAGGTAGGTTTTAAGGAGCGTCTTAAAGGAGGAGAGAGAGGTGGAGAGGCGGAGAGGTTCAGGGAGGGAATTCCAGAGCTCAAGGCCCGGGCAGCTGAAGGCACGGCCGCCAATGTGGAATAATGAAAATCGGGGATGCGCAAGATGCCAGAATTGGAGGTGCGCAGAGATCTCGGAGGGTTGTAGGGGCTGGAGGAGGTTACAGAGATAGGGAGGGGCGAGGCCATGGAGGGATTTGAAAACAAGGATCAGGACCAGGAGCCAATGTAGGTCAGCGAGCACAGGGGGGTGATGGGTGAACGGGACTTGGTGCGAGTTAGGATACGGGCAGCAGAGTTCTGGATGAGCTTAAGTTTACGGAGCGTGGAGGTGGGAGGCCGGCCAGGGAATAGTCCAGTCTGCAGGTAACAAAGGCATGGATGAGGGTTTCAGCAGCAGATGAGCTGAGCCTGGGGCAGAGACGGAGTTAAAGTTACGGAGGTGACATCTCACATACACACACAGACTGGGGGTAATTTGTACCTAAGCTGCCTGGCGGGAAACTTACAGGATCGGATTGGCTGCCGCAAAGTGCTTTACCACCAGTGAATTAATTTTTGAAATGTAATCGCACTTGTTTTGTAGTCAAACATGGCAGACAATTAGGATACAGCTAGGTCCCACAAACAGAAAGATGGGAGAAATGACCAGTTAATCTGTCTTTGATGATGCTGGTTGAGGGACAATATTGGCCAGCACATTAGGAGAACTCTCTGCTCCTCTTTGAAAAAGAGCCATGGGACCACCTGAGCAGGAGGTGCCGTCTATCTGAAAGACGGCACCTCCGATAGTGCAGCACTCTGTCAGTGCTGTACTGAGGCTCCAGCCTCGATTATGGGCTCAAGTCTCTGGCGTGGAGCTTGAACTCACAAACATCTGACCGTGAGGTGAGATTGTGACCAACTGTCCTGGGCAATATTCATCCCTCAACCAACGTCACTGAAACAGATGATCTGGTCATTATCACATTGCTGTTTGTGGGATCTTGCTGTGTGCAAATTGGCTGCTGCGATTCCTACATTACAACAGTGACTGCACTTCAAAAGTACTTCATTAGTTGTAAAGCGCTTTGGGGCGTCCTGAGGTCGTGAAAGGCGCTATATAAATGCAAGTTGTTTCTTTCTTTCTCAAGTTGACTGGCATAAATTGGCGGGCAAGTGTACAAGATCAATTCTACTCTCCTTGTGCTGAAGCATCGAAGAAGGAAGTCCCATCCTCAACCATGGCCATAAACTCTTTCTGCAACTTGACTTTCTATGCACGGTCTCTGTTGCCATTTAAACAGCCTAAACAAGCTCCCTGTCAATCACTGAGCTGCAGTCGGGAGAAAGTGACATTAAGCAGCCTGTAGCACATCTCAGTTCCTTGCCAGTTACTCAAAACCATCCTCCAGACAGCCTCTTTAATAGCCTGGTACACAGTGGGGTTACTGGCCAATCCTGCTACATCTTGTCAAGAGAGACAAATCGGGAGGAATTGTCCTTCACGACCCGCAGTCGGAGAAAGAAATTGCTCGGGGAGTGTGCGTCCGGTGACAATGATGAGACACCACTTCTACTAAATAGCGGACTTTCATACCGTCAATTAGAAACTCGCCGCAGAGAATTAATGCAAGTCTCTTGCAGGTTCGAAGTGAAACAGAGGCAGTCATCAGGAGAGAGTTGAAACACGATAGTTGGCATGAAAACAATTAGTAACCCTTGTAAAGGTCTGTTCAGGCAGATCAAGGCGTATTTTTCCTGCCAAAAAAAATGACAGGATAAATTATTGGAAAGTAAAGTCCAAGGGAAAGATTGACACTTTTGCCTCAGTTGGGTGTAGTTTCAAAGATCAACATCGCTCCATCTCTCCTGGTATTTAAAGCATTTGATTCAAGTTGTCTAATAAAGGTGTCTCAGAAATGACGACCCTTGACATTTTTCCAAGTATATTCATCGTTACACGGTCTTGAGAGGCTGAATATTGTCTGTGTTACGATGAATAGCAATGAGGAGAGGATGATAGGACCTCCTGATCTCCCTAACCTCCCCCAGCCCTACAACCCTCCGAGATCACTGCGCTCCTCCAATTCTGGACCTCTTGCACATCCCCGATTTTCATTGCTTTACCATAGACGGCCTTGCCTTCAGCTGCCTAGGCCCTAAGCTCCGGGGAGGGTTGGGGAGGGAATTCCGGAGCTTAGGGTCTAAACGGCTGAAGGCACGGCCGCCAATGGCGGGGGGGCGAAGGAAGTGAGGGATGCACAAGAGTCCAGAGTTGGAGGCAAGCAGGGTTCTCGGAGGGCTGCAGGGCTGGAGGAGGTTACAGAGTTAGGGAAGGGTGAGGCTGTACGCAGGTTCCTTTACAGACGTGCACTCCGACCCGCCCGATTATCCCATATTCAATGCGACCAGGCAAAAAACAGTGCATTCAGGTGCAGACCCGGGAAAATCTCCCCTTATAGCTTATAAAATACACGGGGGGCTTTCGCTGCTAAATTTGTGGGGCCCATTTTTTAGGTGCCCCGGTTGGCCGCCTTAAAAAGCGCCAGGCCCATTGACTATGTTAATGAGGGGCCTAAAGCCCGTTGAAGGACCCCTTGCTAAAATTAGTTACTGGGCGGGAGGGGGGGCAACGGTTGGGCCTACACGTTCAGGCTTCTTCAGCGGTCAACAACTAAAGGTAAGTTATTTTTAATATTTATAAAACAAAAATCTTTCTGTGGAGCCAGGAGGAGCAGGAGTTCTCTGCTCCCCCACTCCCCTCTCCACAGTCTTGGCAATTGCCCACTTCCTATTACACACACAGGACCACGGTTACAATTTAGCGCAATAAATGGGCAGTGTGACCAGGAAATCTCTCATTTTTTTCTTGGTGGGGGCAGGAGGAGAAGGCCCACAAAAAGCTCCGGCCCTGTACCTGCCCTGGGAGTGTTTGATGGGACAGTGTAGAGGGAGCTTTACCCTGTATCTAACCCCGTGCTGTACCTGCCCTGGGAGTGTTTGATGGGACAGTGTAGAGGGAGCTTTACTCTGTATCTAACCCGCGCTGTACCTGCTCTGGGAGTGTTTGATGGGACAGTGTAGAGGGAGCTTTACTCTGTATCTAACCCCGTGCTGTACCTGCCCTGGGAGTGTTTGATGGGACAGTGTAGAGGGAGCTTTACTCTGTATCTAACCCGCGCTGTACCTGCTCTGGGAGTGTTTGATGGGACAGTGTAGAGGGAGCTTTACTCCGTATCTAACCCGTGCTGTACCTGCTCTGGGAGTGTTTGATGGGGCAGTGTAGAGGGAGCTTTACTCTGTATCTAACCCGTGCTGTACCTGCTCTGGGAGTGTTTGATGGGACAGTGTAGAGGGAGCTTTACTCTGTATCTAACCTGTGCTGTCCCTGCCCTGGGAGTGTTTGATGGGACAGTGTAGAGGGAGCTTTACTCTGTATCTAACCATGTACCTGCCCTGGGAGTGTGAGATGGGACAGTGTAGAGGGAGCTTTACTCTGTATCTAACCTGTGCTGTACCTGCTCTGGGAGCGTTTGATGGGACAGTGTAGAGGGAGCTTTACTCTGTATCTAACCCGTGCTGTACCTGCCTTGGGAGTGTTTGATGGGACAGTGTAGAGGGAGCTTTACTCTGTATCTAACCCATGCTGTACCTGCCCTGGGAGTGTTTGATGGGACAGTGTAGAGGGAGCTTTACTCTGTATCTAACCTGTGCTGTCCCTGCCCTGGGAGTATTTGATGGGACAGTGTAGAGGGAGCTTTACTCTGTATCTAACCCGTGCTGTACCCGCCCTGGGAGTGTTTGATGGGACAGTGTAGAGGGAGCTCATCTTGACCATGAGACCCACCTCCTGCTCCCTCGCCTGTATTCCCACCAAACTACTAAACACCCAACTTCCCTTCCTGGCCCCCTTGTTAGCTGATATTGTTAACGGTTCCCTCTCCTCAGGTACTGTCCCCCTCCCCTTCAAATCTGCCATCATCATACCCTGCCTCAAAAAACCCATCCTTGACCCCTCTGTCCTTGCAAACTACCGCCCCATCTCCAGCCTCCCTTTCCTCTCCAAAGTCCTTGAACGTGTTTTCGCCTCCCAAATCCGTGCCCATCTTTCCTGCAACTCCATGTTTGAATCCCTCCAATCAGGTTTCTGCCCCTGCCACAGCACTGAAACGGCCCTTATCAAAGTCCCATATGACATCCTATGTGACTGTGACCGTGGTAAACTCTCCCTTCCCATCCTTCTCGACCTGTTTGCAGCCTTTGACAAGGTTGACCACACCATCCCCCTCTAACGCCACCCCTCCGTCGTCCAGCTGGGTGGGACTGCGCTCGCCTGGTTCCATTCTTATCTATCCGGTCATGGCCAAAGAATCACCTGCAATGGCTTCTCTTCCAGCTTCCGCTTCGTTACCTCTGGAGACCCCCCCCAAGGATCTATCCTTGGCCCCCTCCTATTTCTCATCTACATGCTGCCCCTTGGCGACATCATCCGAAAACACGACATCAGGTTCCACATGTACGCTGAAGACACTCAGCTCTACCTCATCACCGCCTCCCTCGACCTCTCCACTGTCTCGGGTTTGTCATACAGCTTTCCCAATGAGCAAAAATTTCCTCCAACTAAATATTGGGAAGATCGAAGCCATAGTCTTTAGTCCCCACCACAAACTCTGTTCCCTCGCCACCGACTCCATCCCTCTCCCTGCTGAGGCTGAACTAGATCGGTCGCAACCTTGGTGTCCTATTTGACCCTGAGATGAGCTTCCGACCACATATCCGCTCCATCACCAAGACCGCCTACCAGCAGCTCCATGACATCGCCCGTCTCCACCCCTGCCTCAGCTCATCTGCTGCTGAAACCCTCATCCATGCCTTTGTTACCTCTAGGTTTGATTATTCAATGCTCTCCTGGCCGGCCTCCCATCTTCCACCCTCCATAAACTTGAGCTCATTACAAGCTCTGCTGCCCCGTATCCTAACTCACACCAAGTCCAATTCGCCCACCACCCCTGTGCTCGCTGACCTACATCGGCTCCCGGCCTCAATTTTAAAATTCTCATCCTTGTTTTCAAATTCCTCCATGGCCTCGCCCCTCCCTATCTCTGTAACCTCCCCCAGCCCTACAACTCTCCAAGATCTCTGCGCTCCTCCAATTCTGGCCTCTTGTCCATCACCCTGATTTTAATCACTCCACCATTGGCGGCCGTGCCTTCAGCTGCCTAGGCCCTAAGCTGTGAAATTCCCTCCCTAAACCTCTCCACCTCTCTCTCCTCCTTTAAGATGCTCCTTAAAACCTACCCCACTGGCCAAATTTTTGGTGACCTATTATAATATCTCCATATGTGGCTCGGTGTCAAATTTTGTTTGATAATCGCTCCCGTTAAGCACCGTGGGACGTTTTACTATGTTAAAGGTTCTATATAAATGCAAGCTGTTCTTGTTGTTATATTTAACCCCTGTTGTACCTGCCCTGGGAGTGTTTGATGGGACAGTGTAGAGGGAGCTTTACTCTGTATCTAACCCGTGCTGTACCTGCCCTGGGAGTGTTTGATGGGACAGTGTAGAGGGAGCTTTACTCTGTATCTAACCCGTGCTGTACCTGCCCTGGGAGTGTTTGATGGGACAGTGTAGAGGGAGCTTTACTCTGTATCTAACGCATGCTGTACCTGCCCTGGGAGTGTGAGGTGGGACAGTGTAGAGGGAGCTTTACTCTGTATCTAACCCGTGCTGTACCTGCCCTGAGAGTGTGAGATGGGACAGTGTAGAGGGAGCTTTACTCTGTATCTAACCCGTGCTGTACCTGCCCTGGGAGTGTGAGATGGGACAGTGTAGAGGGAGCTTTACTCTGTATCTAACCCGTGCTGTACCTGCCCTGGGAGTGTTTGATGGGACAGTGTAGAGGGAGCTTTACTCTGTATCTAACGCATGCTGTACCTGCCCTGGAAGTGTGAGGTGGGACAGTGTAGAGGGAGCTTTACTCTGTATCTAACCCGTGCTGTACCTGCCCTGGGAGTGTTTGATGGGACAGTGTAGAGGGAGCTTTACTCTGTATCTAACCCGTGCTGTACCTGCCCTGAGAGTGTGAGGTGGGACAGTGTAGAGGGAGCTTTACTCTGTATCTAACCCGTGCTGTACCTGCCCTGGGAGTGTTTGATGGGACAGTGTAGAGGGAGCTTTACTCTGTATCTAACCCGTGCTGTACCTGCCCTGAGAGTGTGAGATGGGACAGTGTAGAGGGAGCTTTACTCTGTATCTAACCCGTGCTGTACCTGCCCTGGGAGTGTGAGATGGGACAGTGTAGAGGGAGCTTTACTCTGTATCTAACCCGTGCTGTACCTGCCCTGGAAGTGTGAGGTGGGACAGTGTAGAGGGAGCTTTACTCTGTACCTAACCCATGCTGTACCTGTCCTGGGAGTGTTTGATGGGACAGTGTAGAGGGAGCTTTACCCTGTATCTAACCCTGTACCTGCCCTGGGAGTGTTTGATGGGACAGTGTAGAGGGAGCTTTACTCTGTATCTAACCCGTGCTGTACCTGCCCTGGGAGTGTTTGATGGGACAGTGCAGAGGGAGCTTTACTCTGTATCTAACCCATGCTGTACCTGCCCTGGGAGTGTTTGATGGGACAGTGCAGAGGGAGCTTTACTCTGTATCTAACCCATGCTGTATTTGAGTTGGGAGTTTTGTTGGGTTGCTGGGTGTCTGAAGTGAGATGATTCCATTTGCAGCGCTGACATCCTTCATCTTAATGAACAGGAAAAAATAATCAAATCCATTTTTTTTACATTTAAAAAGAGTTAACTGAAATGATAGATCTCCTATTATATTGAGGTCACAGATTGAAAAATGTAATTATGACGATTTACAATGAAAGTTAATATATTCATAATGGACAATAAATAATATTCCATTATTTCTACATCTGGCATGTGATCCAATTGCACCTCCTTTATTAAATAATAATTTTAATTTATAAACTCTGATTTAATTGTCTTATTAGTGGTGATTTTACTTTTGTAAGTGGAGTGGGCAATTAAAATTCTGGACAATTATTTATCGAAACCTGTCTCTCTACTCACTATTTCTATGTGTTAATATCCTTCTGCTTTTCACGGGTGGCTGTTTGCTTTAGTGAAGTAACTTCACAGAGTCATTAGGGAGTGGCTTACTACGATTCACTGAAGAGAGTGTCTTGTAAAGGGCTGCTGCAGTCCTTTAAGTAGCTGCAGGAGTGCTTTAAAATTCCTGGGCAATGTTTGCAAGCTCCCAAAAGAGATTGTTTTCATCGCATGAGATACCCAGAAAGTGCTAAACTGTAAACCAGCCTCAAAAAGTCAAAGGAATTGTCTGCGTCCTGACCAATATTTATCCCTCAGCCAACATCAGTAAAAACAGATTATCTGGCTTTTAACACATTGCTATTTGTGGGATCTTGCTGTGCACAAATTGGCTGTCGTGTTTCCTACATTACAACAGGGAGTACACTTTAAAAGTGCCTCATTTTTCTTTAAAGCGCTTTGGGACGTCCTGAGGTTGTAACAGGCACTATATAAATGCAAGTTCTTTCTATCTTTCTATCTTTCTTTGTTTCGTTCTTTCAATCTTTTTATCTTTCTTTCCTACATAACACCAATGCACTTTAAAGTTAAACGTTGTATGTGAAGGGCTTTGAGGATTCTCAGAAGGGATGAAGTGCGATCTAAATGCAAGTCTTAAGATTCCACCAAGCTGCGGGCCGATGCTGCCTGGGTTGGTAAGCACAGGTCTCCGGAAATATACCGCTTCATCATATAAGAACATAAGAACATAAGAAATAGGAGCAGGAGTAGGCCAATCGGCCCCTCGAGCCTGCTCCGCCATTCAATAAGATCATGGCTGATCTGATCCTAACCTCAAATCTAAAGAACACAAGAAGTAGGAGCAGGACCCGGCCACTCAGCCCCTGGGCCCTCTCCGCCACCCACAGGGCCTTGCCCGATCCAAACTCAGCTTCATGTCCAATTTCCTGCCCGCTCCCCGTAACCCCTAATTCCCTTTACTTCTAGGAAACTCTCTATTTCTGTTTTAAATTTATTTAATGATGTAGCTTCCACAGCTTCCTGGGGCAGCAAATTCCACAGACCTACTACCCTCTGAGTGAAGAAGTTTCTCCTCATCTCAGTTTTGAAAGAGCAGCCCCTTATTCTAAGATTATGCCCCTTAGTTCTAGTTTCACCCATCCTTGGGAACATCCTTACCGCATCCACCCGATCAAGCCCCTTCACAATCTTATATGTTTCAATAAGATCGCCTCTCATTCTTCTGAACTCCAATGAGTAGAGTCCCAATCTACGCAACTTCTCCTCATATGTCCACCCCCTCATCCCCGGGATTAACCGAGTGAACCTTCTTTGTACTGCCTCGAGAGCAAGTATGTCTTTTCTTAAGTATGGAGACCAAAACTGTATGCAGTATTCCAGGTGCGGTCTCACCAATACCTTATATAACTGCAGCAATACCTCCCTGTTTTTACATTCTATCCCCCTTCCGTTGGCCCTCTTGATCACTTTTGATATTTAATGCCTCACTTTGCAAGCGCAATTATTTTATTTTATTCTTCTGTTGAACAGTCATAACCATGGACACTGGCAAATATCTCTAAATATTTTAATAGGGTCAGTCAGCAGTAGAAAAGCCTCGCAGGGGAATGGATCATTTTTAATGACGCAGGACAGCACGGGCCAGTCAGAGAATTGCCAGTTGCTCGGGAAAACAGAAGGTACAAGAATTGGCAGGTCCCCCACGGCAGAACTGCACATGACAAGGCTCCAATTAAAGCAATTTAACACGGGGACGCAGTCGGCCTTGGGTTGCATTGGCGTGTGGTTGCCGGGTGTTTTATGCGCAGGGCAAGTGATTGCTGAGATTGATTCAAGGACCAACATTCTCACTGCCTCCTGGGACTTTTTATGCAAACTTTTGGCACGCGGACAGCAAGCTACACCATGCACATCAGCCATGGCTCAGTGGGTAACACTCTTACCTCTGAGTCAGAAGGCTGTGGGTTCATAAACCCAATCCAGAGACTTGAGCACACAAGCCAGTCTGACACTCCCAGTGCAGTACTGAGGGAGTGCTGCACTGTTGGAGGTGCCGTCTTTTGGATGAGACATTGAACCGAGGCCCCGTATGCCGTCTCGGGTTGATGTAAAAGATCCCATGGCACTGTTTGAAGAAGAGCAGGGGAGTTCTCCCCGGTGCATTGGGATGTTTTGCTACATTAAAGACACCATATAAGTTGTTATTGTTGGTGTTGTTGGTATTCTGGCCCCAACCCTCAACAACATCACTAAAACAGATTATCTGGTCAATATCTCATTGCTGTTAGGTGGGATCTTACTGTGCTCACATTGACTGCCGCGTTTCCTACATTACAACAGTGACCACACTTCAATAAAAGTACTTAATTGGCTGTAAAGTGCTTTGGGACGTCCTGAGGATATGAAAGGCGTTACATAAATGAAAATCTTTCTTTCTTGCTTTTACACGTGGACAGATTGTTCCCGACTCTGATTCCAAGTATCCTGCCCTGCTCTCTCCAGCTCCCAGCCTCACATTCCCTTCTTTCTGGCTCTGGGTCCCAGTTTCATGCCTTGCTTTCTCTAGCACTGGAACTCAGTCTC
The DNA here is from genome assembly GCF_035084215.1 of Heptranchias perlo. NCBI lineage: Eukaryota > Metazoa > Chordata > Chondrichthyes > Hexanchiformes > Hexanchidae > Heptranchias > Heptranchias perlo. The sequence goes on from NC_090332.1 coordinate 3,242,368, forward strand.
TTGCCCTGCTCTCTCCGACTCTGGGTTCCAAGCCCCGTTTTTAACTCCGGGCGGGAATCAGGCAGGCGGGCTTTCCCCCTACATTTCCCTTCCGCCCTCTACCCAGGATCTACCTACAGGCTGGCTGGGAGTTGGCCCGAAATCATTAGGTCCCGACCAGGGAGTTACAGTGGGACGGCCCATTGACGTCCGCGGCTCGCCTGTTAAATTCGGATGGGGCCCGAGGATTGATTTTGAGTTGTCCCCAGGCCGCCGGAGACCAGGGAAACGAGACAATCCCTTCTCCGACCTTACCACCCGTTTTGGGCTCAATTTCTTGACCACTGTGTGAAGAAAAGTTTCCTCGATTCCCTCTTAACCACCTTACCTTTAATTTCAAGAGAATAGGGCTCATTTTCTTTCTGACTCCTGCGCTAAATGGTGGAAAGGATTGTGCCCAGCATACACCCAACTCTCCAATACTCTCTAACGGCGAGTCAGGCTTTCTCCTGTATTGTGAAGTCAGACATTTAGCCCTTGTTCTGAATTCCTCCACCAGTCGGTCTCTCTCCACACTGGCAAGTCCCTTCATTATCTCAAACACCTCAGTCAGGTTACTCAAGGTCAGTGGTCTGGCTGGTTCTACACCCTGTACTTGACCTTGGAATTCTGTCTCTAATTCCCCAGCATCAACATCCTTCACTTCACTGCGCAGAAAAAAAATTGAGCGCAATCATTTATATTTAAAAATAACATCCATATCAACAGAGGAGTCTTTTGTGCAGAAAAACATTATTAAAAGACAAATTACATTTGAGCTCGGTGCATCAGGAATGAAAATGTGAAGCAAGGAAATTGAGCACCATGGAAAATTATTTTCAGCAACTCCGAGGAGTGTCGCGGGTTGGGAATTTCCTCGGGGCTGTTCCTGCTCCGCCATCGTAACTTCATCGTAAGTGCGGCGGTAACTTTACCGCAAGTTTCCGTGGTGAAGTTATGGCAGGTCCCAGCCATGGAACGATATACGAGAGCAATCGTTGCCCCTTGCTGCTCGTTATTTCACCAATGGTGTCAAATCAGGATGTGTAACATTAATACCAAACCGAACCCATTAGTGAGTTTATGTTCAATACCTTTGTCCACAGTTTTAACAAAGTTGCTAAACTGTTTTAACTAAGCTTTAGCTGAACTGGGCCATATCTTGTGACTTTATGAACAATGTGCCTTAACCCCAATCTTATGACACAATGAGCTGTATCCATCTCCCACATCAGTCACCTTTACAGCTTATCTCAATTATATTGCTGATATGAAGCCAAATTACAGTCACATTTACCGTGTAGCACCAAGTCCACAAGAGACTGAGTTTTGAGAGTGCCCAAAACTCAATTTGTGAGCTACGAGACTGGGTGTTCATCCAATCAGAGAGAGTGAGTGCTCATCCTGTCAGAGAGAGAGGGCATTTCTCCAATCAAAGAGAGTGGATGTTCATCCAATCAGAGAGAGTGGATGTTCATCCAATCAGAGAGAGTGGACGGTCATCCAATCAGAAAGAGTGGACATTTATCCAATCAGAGAGAGAGAGGGCATTCACCCAATTGGAGAGAGTGGGCATTCATCCAATCAGAGAGAGTGGGCATTCATCCAATCAGAGAGAGGGGACTTCCATCCAATCAGAGAGAGGGGACTTCCATCCAATCAGAGAGAGGGGACTTCCATCCAATCAGAGAGAGGGGACTTCCATCCAATTAGAGTGAGTGGGCATTCATCCAATCCAAGAGAGAGAAAGTAGGTTTTCAGCCTAACTGAGAGAGAGAGTGGGGAAACTTTGACTTTGGTTGATGGTGTAAGACGGGCAATATCAGATCAGTCACTTGTTATACATCCCTTCTGATTTTACTTTCCACTGACTTCAACTGAAATGAAACTTAGGAGAGACGTATAACGGGCGGCCGACTCGATATCGGCCATTTTACACTTTCACCAGAAATCAAAACTCCCCCCAGTGAGAGAAAGAGGGGGCTTTCAACCTTTTAGAGAGGGAGTGGAGTTGGAGCCTAGATCTCGGAGGTAGTAACCCCACTGCAGGCCCCCTCCCTATCCGTACCTTCTAACATGGAGTTTTATTTTGCCAGTGGGTTTTTTGCTCACTCTCCGCCACATTCTGCTGCGTGGTAGAATCATCCCGAGAACGAACACTAAAACCTCACCACCTCTTGCTTTATCCTGTCTTCTCATCTACTCTTTTCTGAATTGGGTTCGTCCTGCATTGTCAATTTAAAAACAAAAACAAATCCTGGAATTTAGTTGCTATTTAAATAAACAGTATCAGAACTTTTAAATATTTGCTATCGGTCACTTGTGATTCATTTCAACAATTTCTTGGAATTGGAGTCAGAGAACCACCTGACTTATTCTGTTGAACAGCCCAATCATCACAGTGAATCGGATAACAATAAGCATGCAAATTGTGACCTATAACTAAATATCAATGTCCGACCTGCCACAAATGGAATGAACACATGAAAAGTCTTTAACAATGCATGACCATCAATACACCACTTGCACCAAATAAATCTGCCGTTAATTAAAAGCCAGGTCTGGGTGGACAGAATCAAGCCTCTGTGCTATAACATATAAAAAAATATTTCATTCTTTCGTTTTGTCCTCCTCCTTTGAAGACAACCCTTGCTGGGTTTCAGTTCCGTGGCTGCTGAGCGCCCTCTGACCTTTAGTCATATGTGAGGCCGGACATGTGTCAACAATCTATTTTATCTTGGCGGGGGTGGGGTTTCACAGTTGAGTCTAATCTGACGGACCCTTTCCAGCAAGGAGTAGGTGGATAGCGACCGAAAGTAGCAACCCTGACTTATTTCCTTTCCCTCTCCTGAGCCCAGGATCATTGAAGCCAATTGCAACCTCTCACTGCCCTGGAGATAGATCTGAAAACTCATTCCAGACCGGGAATTGAACACGGGATCTTCCTGGTCTGCGCGGCTTATTGCATGGCCGGCTTGTACCTTCATAAGCGTCAACTTATGTTGAAGCCTTGGAGTCGGTGAGCCTGCAGAATGCAAAGTCAGCAACGTGAAGAGAGGACCCAGCGGTAGCTTACTGCCATAGTGAAATGGCCCATTCAAATTTCCCAACAGTAAGTGAATGAATTTAAGTTTTATTTCATCTGCAAGATGGCTACGGAGTTGGGAGAGAGACTTTGGAAACTCACTCCACAGAGCCACCTACCGGCCGGAGCCTGCATCTACATCATTACATGCAACTGTTTACATACAGGATCCCCATTCTAAACATTTGCATAGGTTCTTTCAATATTGGCATAAAAATGTGACCAAAAATTGTGATAACAGAAAGGGCAAGATTTTTATAATGTCAGTAAAGGTATATATATATTTCCTTGCTTTATTTTTCCAGATTTTTTAACTGTCACTGTGAGATTTGAACTCAGGGCTCCATGAGTGGATTTTGAGCCCAGACCTCTGGATTATTAGTCTAGTAACATAACCCTTACACTACCATACCCCTCTAATGGGAGCACCGTGCTTTCTGCCTCTTCCCAGGAGTCGGAAGGATAGGTGAAAGTCAGGCGGAATTCCGTTTGTTGGGTGATGAGAGGAAATTTGTAATTAATTGCGGTCTCCTCCAGGCACCCTGCCCAAGCTGGAGCTAAGCAGCAGCTTCCTGAGTTTAAATGAATTGCACATTACTCAGGAAATTGCTGGCTGGAAATGATAGAGAGCCAGAAAAGGATTTTAATATTAAATAACTGCAACAGTTCTGTCATCAGACATCAGCACTCCAAAGGTCAGTTGTGTACTGCACTGTCACTGCTTCCTGCCCCTCTCCCCCCATCCCCGGAACGCAGGGATTTTATAATGGAAAGTCCGCTGATGCTGAAGCAAAGTTAGAAACACAGAGAGCGTTACTGTCAAGAGTTTAACAATTGTAAACAATTTTACAACACCAAGTTATAGTCCAGCAATTTTATTTTAAATTCACAAGCTTTCGGAGGCTTCCTCCTTCCTCAGGTAAACGTTTACCTGAGGAAGGAGGAAGCCTCCGAAAGCTTGTGAATTTAAAATAAAATTGCTGGACTATAACTTGGTGTTGTAAAATTGTTTACAATTGTCAACCCCAGTCCATCACCGGCATCTCCACATCAAGAGTTTAACACTTAGACTGCCAACGTGTCGGATTTCAGCTCACGTACTGTGACCGAAGAAACAACACGGGTTATTTGGTATTATCGTTCCCGTGGCCTTGCGATAGATAAATATGTAATAGGGGTTGTTATTAACCAAGAGTGACAGGGAAAGTGTGACAGGAAATAATTGTGATGCAGCAAACTGCACACTATTTGCAAGATTTTTAATATGATTTGGAAAGCAATACTGCTGATGCATTATCACTTCATCAAAACAGTCCCCACAAGTGGGGACCCTAAGAAACTCTTTCATAACTTTAAAGACCTTTATTAAATACCGTAGGTATCACCTTCTGCTAGATGGATTTGGTCGTGTAATGATTATGTTACTGGACTAATAATCCAGAGAACGTCAGTTCTCAGTTTGGGAATGTCAGTTTGAGAATTTGAATTCAGTTCAAAATAAATTTGGAAATAAAAAGCTGGTGTCAGTAAAAGTGACCATGAGGCTGTCAGATTGTTGTAAAAACCCAACTGGTTCACTGATGTCCCTATAGGGACATAATATTTGATTAGCCTTGTGATAAAAGTATCGCATTGATTGGATGATTTCAGAGAATGGTCTTTTACATCCTCCCGAATCAGGACACGGGGCCGCTGTTTTAACGTCTTATCTGACAGCATCTCTGTCAGTGCAGCACTCCCCAGGAACAACCCGGATTATAGTGAACAATTTGCTTGGAGTATTGCTCCTTTCACGGGGAGGGGAAAGAAAGGAGGGGAAAGTGAATTTTTCTATAGGCACAAGATGTCAACACTGAGCTTCCAGAGGTAGTCAAACATCTGTAAGCTCATTCAAGCTGCAGAGGTGAGGTATAATTCCTTGTCACCAATGACTTTCGTTTCCATAAAGGGCAGTGCCATCCTAAATTCCCATCCAACGCCCGGTGCCGTGGTGAGATCGGTCACTCGGAGGCACTCGTGAGATGAGCTCCTAGTCTCGGCTGCAAGGCCCAAATGGGGAAGGCTGGTATTGCCCTATAGGGAGGAGGGAAAAAGGAGTTGTTCTTGGGCAGGAATTGGGGAAGGGGGTCGTGGTGGGGGTCATTTCATAGCAGCGTGGGCAGATACCTGAGGCAGGGTGCTCGTGTTAAACCAGGTGGACGTAAAAGATCCCATGGCACTATTTCAAAGAAGAGCAGGGGTGTTCTCTGCGGTGTCCTGGCCAATATTTATCCCTCAACTAACATCACTAAAACAGATTATCTGGTCATTTACCTCATTGCTGTTCGTGGGATCTTGCTGTGCGCAAATTGGTTGCCGCATTTCCTACATTACAACAGTGACTACACTTCAAAAAGTACCTCATTGGTTTGGGACGTCCTGAGGTTGTGAAAAGCACAATATAATTGCAAGTTCTTTCTTTCTTGGCCAGCAATGTTGGGAATAATGGGAACTCCCAAGGGAGAAAGCAAAGAAAGTATCACCCTCAACATGACTTTGTCAGAGCAGCGACTGGTTGCCTATTTCTGCTCTCAGCTTGGATGGTTTGCTGGATGCACTGAGATAAGGCACAAACTGTGTGTGGAGCCCGTTATCAATCAATAAGCTCAAGCTGCATGTCACGCTGGAATCACATTTGATAACATGCATAATTAGCTCTGTTTCTGCAGCCTCTGTTCCTCATAGAGCCAAACAAGGCAAGTCAAATCCAATAAATGCTCCTACTTCATGCATCTTAATCTATCTTAATTCAAATTACTCATTACAGACGTTATACATGAACATCACTGAACCTGGTACGAAGAAATACTTTTTGGCTTGAGACCACAACGCAGGCCTCAAGCAATTCCATTCCCTTCTTAACCCTTCCTTTCTGAAAGGCAGTGACCTGTGCTGCGATTCCACAGGCACCGTCCATCCACCAGTACCTAGTCTTTACGGCCATCATCCTTGTGTGAACCTAGCGAGTGGGACCGTTCAATAGTAAGGATCAATCCCATACATGCACAATTCCAGCAGGGAACACCGGGTACCCATTGGGAGGGAGCCATCAACATCCCTCTCTTTGCCTTACTGGCGGAGCCCCTATCACTCCCTTGCTGAGACTATCACTCCCCAGCTGAGACCGTATCACTCCATGGCTGAGACCGTATCGCTCCCCGGCTGAGACCGTATCGCTCCCCGGCTGAGACCGTATCGCTCCCCGGCTGAGACCGTATCGCTCCCCGGCTGAGACCGTATCGCTCCCTGGCTGAGACCGTATCACTCTCGAGTATTCGAGTCCTTGGAGTAGAGGTTGCACACACAACTTGCTGACACAGAGGTGTCAGTCCGGCCACTGAGCCAAGCTGACATTTTATTCAATGGATAATGTGACACCAATGTGCTAAAGAGATGTACTAGCCCATGCATGGATGAGAATGTGCAGCAGGAAATGTAAAAATGCAGGAGAAGCAGACAGGAAGCAAAATGCACTGGACTGATGGACTGGACCAACAATCAATGGGGTAGAAATTGTGCCCATTTTTTGGGTGTAAAACAGATGCAAAGCACATCAATTTAGCAGTGTGATGGCCTGCACCTAATCTGCGCAGATGCTGGTCCCGCTGTTAAATTCATGGGGACCATTTTTTAAGTGTCCTGGGCAGGAGAGGCTTCGGGCCTTCACCATTCAGGCTTCTTCAGCAGCCGCCAACTAAAGGTGAGTTTTTAAAAACATTTTTCAAAAATGGAACCTTTCTGGGGATCCAGGAGAAGGAGGAGTACTCCCCCTCCCCCCACCCCACGGTCCTGGCCAACAGGGCTCCCCGTCGCCCGATCTAAACCACCCACTTCCCCGAACTTACCTGAGGGCTGCTGCCGCTGGCCCACAATTCATTCCTCTCGTGGGGCGAGCTGCCCGCGGACACGCGACAGGCCCCAGCAGCTCACCCCGAAGATGTAGGTGAGGCCTGAGGCCCTCCCCAAATCGGGCCTCGGGCCTCTCTGCTCGGGCCCGCACTGCTTGTGCAGCACCGAGGCTGGGCCCAGTAACAGGCTAATTTCTAGCCCCAATGAAGGAAGCTAAACATCTGCACACTGTATCTTGGGCCTTTATTATTCCGTCAGTGGCTTCAATCGTTTAATCCTCTCCTGTGATATTCTCAAACGGAAAGTGAGGCCTCTGTATGATTGCAAAGACTTAGTGCTGAAACGTTGGAGCATTGTTTGAATATTCAGTTCTATTGGCAATCTCCCTTTCTCCTCACCAGCTTGCTGTGCCTGCCCTACGGCTGACTGACCCAGATGCCAGCTCTCCGCAGTGCCTCAAGACCCCAATTTCCCAGCTTGAGTCATCCCATTGTCGTGGCCGACTACTTTCTGCTTAATCATTTGAAAAGTGCCGTCAAGGCTACTCTGCTATAATTGTGCGGCAGTCAAAGGGCAGCTCGTCAATGGCTGACTGAGCTGTCTTGTTAAAAGGAGAGAGTCTACATTTGTAACTCTTAACTCACAACCTCTTTGAAGTCATCAGGGGCACCTGTATAGAGATTCAGTCTACAAAATTATACAATAGCTTTCTATACAAACACGGCCCTGTGCATTAATTTCTCATCTATACTTTGTCAAGGTCTTTACGGGGGAAGTGTGTTCGACTAACTTGTTAAATAATCCTTTTCACTTTTCTGTTCTTTTATGAGGGTAAACTTTTATTTCTCTCTTGGTTTTTCTCCCCCAGCTTCCCAAGGCCACGCACTGGCTGTATCTGGAGTGCGTAGGTAACTTTGTCCTAGGTGGCCTAGGTGGTAGAAGATGGCCTACAGTTACTTCCTCCAACCTCAGGACGTCCCAAAGCGATTTACAGCCAATTAAGTACTTTTGAGGTGTAGTCACTGTTGTAATGTAGGAAACGCGGCAGCCAATTTGCGCGCAGCAAGATCCCACAAACAGCAACGGCCAGATAATCTGTTTTAGTGGTGTTGGTTGAGGGATAAACATTGGCCAGGACACCGGGGGAAACTCTCCTGCTCTTCTTTGAATAGTGCCATAACACTACTGATTATCTGGTCATTTATCTCATTGCTGTTTGTGGGACCATGTTGTGCGCGCAAATTGACTGCTGCGTTGGCCCACATTACAACTTCAAAAAGCAGTTTGTTGGCTATGAAGTACTTTGGGATGTCCTGCAGATGTGAAAGATGTTACACCAACACCAGTCTTCCGAGGTAAACAGGCTCGCTCCCTCATGAAATGACAGACAGAGCAATGTCATAAGGATGGATTAACACATTCACTGCTAATATTGCACAGCCCAAATTCACCCCCTGTAGAGACACTTATTTCCTATTGTTAGTCAGCTCAGAGAAAGCACTCTCTTCCTCCCACAGTGTCTGAAGGTGCAGTGCCTGCACATACTCTCAGTGGAATGTGAAATCTGCGTTTTGGGGATTTTGAAATTACATTTACAATCTTGAAATTACATTTAGAAAAGGTCAGAAAGTACTGGTATTTACCTCGGAACAATATAATTATATGATTTTGACATATCATTTCAAAAGAATTGTGCAATTCTGTAAATGTTGATGGCACACAGTTTATTATACTCTGCTGTATCTGTCAGAGTAAAAGTGCTGACACATCCTTCTGAGCCTGCTTTGAGTTTTATTTTATTTCTCTTGAAAGTTCTCTTGAAAATAAAAACATGTGGAATCCTTGGTTTTATAAATAGAGCCACGGAATGCTAAATCAAAGAGGTGATGGTGAAGCCAAGAGGTCACCTCTGCATCACCAACTGGACTAGTCGTCCAGAGGCCTGGGTCTAAGAGTCCAGAGAATTTGAGATCAAATCCCCACCATGGGCAGTTTGAGAATTTGAATTCAGTTTTAAAAAAAAATCTGGAAATAAAAAGTTGTTATGACTAATGTCCTTTCGGGAATGAAACTTGATGTCCTCTGGAAATACATAAAGCCGGTCTCAGTAAAAGTGACCATGAAGCAGTCGGATTGTTGTAAAAACCCAACTGGTTCACTGCTGTCCTTTAGGGAAGGAAACCTGCCGTCCTTACCCGGTCTGGTCTTATATGTGACTCCAGTCTCACAAACCAATGTGGTTGACTAGTGTCTTAACAAACCAGTCAGTCGTATCAAACCGCTACTCAAGGGCAATTAGGGATGAGCAATAATTACCGGCCTTGCCAGCGATGCCCACATCCCAAGAATGAATCGAATTATAATGCTAAACCTATGCAAATCACTGGTTAGGTTGTAGTTGGAATATTGAGGTAAATTTTCTTCACCTGGTGTTAATAATGGTCTAACTTTGCACCCATTGGCCTTTCCCTCTGGAAGTGTTTGTATAGGAACATAGGAACAGGAGTAGGCCATTCAGCCCCTCGTGCCTGCTCCGCCATTTGGTAAGATCATGGCTGATCTGTGATGGTTGCCAAAAAGCTATCTATCCCAGATTTAAATTTAGAACTTGAGCTAGTATCAATTGCTGTTTGCGGAAGAGAGTTCCAAACTTCTACCACCCTTTGTGTGTAGAAATGTTTTCTAATCTCACTCCTGAAAGGTCTGGCTCTAATTTTTAGACTGTGCCCCCTACTCCTAAAATCCCCAACCAGCGGAAATAGTTTCTCTCTATCCACCCTATCTGTTCCCCTTAATATCTTATAAACTTCGATCAGATCACCCCTGAATCTTCGAAACTCTAGAGAATACAACCCCAATTTGTATGATTGACAGCTGTATGCAGTTGACAAAAGCCGCACAGTTTTTGAAGTTCTGCAGTCTTTTCTAACTTGGTTACTAACCGAACTTAATAACACACGCAACTGCAATCTTCTTTCCCCTCTCTCCTCAGTTTACTCTTGACGGTGCAGCAGCTGGGAGTAACGGCTGTGTTGAAGGGGGAAGAGTATCGGGCAGTGGTGCTGGGGGCAGAGTGGTGGGGGGGGGAAGATCTGGAAGAAGTAATCCATGTCTGCAGGTTACATAGCCCAAGCTCACGGCCAGGTATACACCATGGGCCATGTTTTGGTCGCCTCTGGTTCAGGCCCACGTAGAATCATAGAAACTACATCAGAGAAGGAGGCCACTCGGCCCATTACATCTCTACCAGCCCTAGCTCTTCAATTGGAGCTATTGAGTTTAACCCCATTTCCCTGTATTTTTTACCTATATCCTTTGATATTCTTCCTTTTCGAACACTCATCCGCAGACAATGAACATTCCGCTGAGATACAGAGGGCTGTTTGCATGTCCAGGACCATAACTTGACAAGGGTTGGCACTTGAGGGAGAGGTAGGAAGAAAATTGGGACAAAGAGAGTCAGCACTACAGCGACAAAAGGAAAAATGATGAGAGGAAATGCAATCAAGTCTTCACACTAACTTAAACCGCATCTTGAACTGATTAGAGACAGTATTGGAACCACGTGTCTGTCCAGATATCCTCCTAGATGACTATCATTACTGATTAGACGGTTTAATTCTTATTCCCACATGTGTTGTAATGTACCAGTATCCTCTCCAGTGTCTCTGGTGCATTTTAACTTTGTTGTTATTTTGTTTTGAACATTAGCAGCATTAAGTCGCTCTAAACAGGAGGTGTATTGGCCGCATCTTCTCAGACTGTGTTGCAGAGTAAAATGTCTTGGCTGCAGCTTTATAGGCACTTTTGCCGTACTCCAAAAGAAAGAATTTGCATTTATATTGCTCCTTTCATGACCTCAGGATATCCCAAAGTGCTTTACAACCAATGAAGTACTTTGGAAGTGTAGCCACTGTTGCAATTTGCAGGGATATGAGTGGAGTGGGAGTGGCTGGATAGACCTTTCAAAGAGCCGAATGGCCTCCTTCTGTGCTGTATGATTCTGTGATTCGATGGCAACAGCCATTGTCAAGGGGCTACTTTTTCCATTAAAAAGGCTTAATTAGAACAAGCCTGACTCTGAAGTGGGTATTGGCAGCGACTGGTTTGAACCTCCCTCACCCACTTGACTCTTCCTGCCACAGCTGGCAGAGATGGTGTGATTTTCCTTTAAACACGTTATCTCCCTTGCTGCTCTACGCCCATGTTGGTGAGCCGTTCCATGAGACCCATGTACAGCGTGTGTCAGCAGGCTATTTGACCACAGGAAGGCATTGCAAGTGAGGTTAAACCTTCTCTCACCTGACACCCACACATGTACCAATTGTTTCCCCCACTGGACAGCAATCAGGAACGAGAATGTTTGTTTATTTTTTTTTCATTTATGATCTGTCGGAGATGCAGAGGCTAATTATATCAAACTCAACGCTGGGGTCAGGGCAGACCAGGGATTAAAGCAGGGACCTTCTTCCTCTGAAGGCCTCAGTTTTTAATCACCACGCCACTGGATACCTTCAGGAGGGAGTCTCATCAATTCTCAGCTACAGTAAAACATTCACCAACAGCCCACCATAATGGCGCTGGATATCTTCTCTCGAAGGCCCATCATTCTGTTTGCTCCAATTTCCTCGCCTCATCTCCTGAAGATGCGATCAAATGCTGTGACACAGTTCCACAGCTTGTGGCTGGGCGTCAAATTTTGTCTGATAATCGCTCCTGTGAAGCGCCTTGGGACGTTTTACTACGTTAAAGGCGCTATATAATTGCAAGTTGGTGTTGTTGTTATGTTACGGGATAATATATAAAGGATTGCAACACGCAGTGTGTTATTGTATAATATATATGCGTCGTCTCTGTCTTGCCATAGTTTCTTAATATCGTTACAAAGCCCTTCTTTTCTCATGATGTTAATCAGCGTAGAAGCTCCAGCAATTGAATGGCAATGACCATCTAAAGTAATGAAAAATATGAATTCAACTCCAAGGGGAAATCTTCCAAAGGTAAACAGTATATAAAGCTTTACATATTAAAAAAAAACAGAAGATGCTTGAGAGTACTCGAGGTTATTACAGTCCCACAGGTCGTTCATTCTTTGTATAACATTGCTAAAGTTTCATGTGAATCAGATCTCTCCTCACTGTGTTCTATTCCCAGAACATCAGCCACATATAAAATGTTATCACCTACAAAGTTTATACCAGTATCAAGCAGATCAGGAATTCTGGCTAATCCTCTGCGGGATCAGTGTTCGTGTAACAGCTGTTAACGCCACACTTTGTGAATTTTTAATGCTCAGACTTATAGTTCAATGAGCAGACACTTCAATCCAGGAAAACTTTTTTTCTTTGATGACCGGTCTTGTGCTCATCGAGGTGAGGGAAGTCAGTCTAACTTTTCCTTTCTTTTCTCTTTTCCGAATGTCAGGATTAAGCACCCCCAGATCAGGCATGGCAGGGGTTATCCAGGCTCTGGGCTAAAACGCATCTTCAAAAACTCCCTCAAATTCATCCTGCTGACTGAGCTATTGACCTAAGCAATTCTGATAGATTTAATAATATTGAATGATTTGATAATCATAGTATCATATTGAGTACAGCACAGAGGAGACTCTTTTGGCAATCACCTTAAATCTGTGTCCTCTGGTTACCAACCCTTCTGCCACTGTTTAATGATTATGTTTAATGATTTGATAATGATGATTGAGTAAAGCTCACTCTACACTGTCCCATGTATCACTCCCAGGGCACGTACAGTATAGAGTTCCCTCTACACTGTCCCTTCAAACACTCCTGGGGCAGGTACAGTAGCGAGCTCCCTCTACACTGTCCCTTCAAACACTCCTAGGGCAGGTACAGTATAGAGCTCCCTCTACACTGTCCCTTCAAACACTCCCGGGCAGGTACAGTAGAGAGCTCCCTCTACACTGTCCCTTCAAACACTCCCGGGCAGGTACTGTAGAGAGCTCCCTCTACACTGTCCCTTCAAACACTGCTGGGGCAGGTACAGTAGAGAGCTCCCTCTACTGCTGCTGTGTGACATTTCCTTTCTCTACATCAGCCAAGCTTCTAAGTAAAGTTGTCAATAGGAGAGGGGATTTTCCAATTCAGCAATCCTGGAGCATGTTGGGAGCACACATTGGGAAATAGCAGATCTCTCGCCCATAGTTTTCTCTCCATTAAAATTCCGACTCCCCTGTAGTGCCAAATGGTGAGATCTGGATAGTCTTATGCTACAGACTCATGCCCACCAGAAATTGGGTTGTGACTCTCACAATATCACCTCTTACCACCAGCAAATGGGAGAGGCTCTCACCCTGTCAGCATTTCTGGACTGAATGAAACTTTCCAATTGTCATTTTAAATTGAGAAACCTAGGTGAAGGGCCAAGATCCATGGTGCAAGGTTAGAAACAATAGGAGAGAGGATGAGGGTAATTAAAAGTGATTAGTAAGGCCAAGTTTGGGGTTTAAAAGCCTGTTAGAATTGTAGGAACCTGATCTATGCAGAGTCACTAATGAGGTAATGATGGTCAGAGTGCTATCGGTTTGAAAGGACCTGTTCCATTTCTCAGCACATTTACTGTTATCACTTCAGCTAGTCAGGAAACCCAAGTTTCAAAGTGGATGTCTTACTGAGTGAGTGTTGCCATTAATCGCCACAAAGAGCTAAATGGGAATGTGTTTGTTCTGTGTCGATGAGATAGTAAATCTGATTTGTTGCTGGGAATCGCTCGACCTTTATGTCAAATACAAGCCCCCAGTGGCTCTGCTGTTAAAAAGTAACTGGAAGTATTGAAATCAAGACTCATTGCAACACTTCCAATTCAAACCCATTGTTTACCAAAACTGAGAGGATATACTTATCAGGAAAGGTTGAACAGGCTGGGGCTGTGGGGTGACCTGATCGAGGTCTTTAAGATAATGATAGGGTTTGATAGGGTAAATGTAGAGAGAATGTTTCCACTTGTGGGGGAGTTGAAAACTAGAGGTCATCAACATAAAATATAAAATAGTCACTAATAAATCCAATAGGGAATTCAGGCAAAACTTCTTTACCCAGAGTGTGGTGAGAATGTGGAATGTGCTACCGCAAGGAGTAGTTGAGGTGAATAACAGATGCATTTACGGGGAAGCTAGATAAACACAAGGATTTGCTGATAGAGTTAGGTCAAGTAGGGAGGGAGGAGGCTCGTGTGGAGTACAAATGCCGGCATAGATCAGTTGGGCCGAATGGCCTGTTCCTGTGCTCTAGTTTCAACGTAACTCAATGTTTAACCATAAGCTGCCGTATGAAATCAGTGCCCCCACGATTGGCCTGGTTGGGTTTGTCCAACTCCAGTACTAAAATGGGGGTGACAGAAAACCAGCCAAGTTGCTCGGAATGCCCCTTTCATGCTTCTCAAACAGCTTGTAACTGGCTAAAATGGCAATTACGTTGTTCGTCCGGCCGTGGGCGTGAGACTCGTTGTGCGATATATTCGCCATGTGACACATACTGGCAACACTGGCCCAAGCGGGCTGCCGCTCGACGGCCCTGATGTGACGCACCTCCCGCTGGCAGCCAGTTACTCACTTCCACATTATTCCGTAGTGCCAATTGTGCCCCTCCTCCCGACACACAAGGAGCACACCGCCCTGGGGGCCTACCACCACCCAGATATTCCTGAAATGATCTGCCAATACGTTCTAAATGGGCACAGTCCCCTCGTGGTGATGGCACTGGACCTGCAACTCTGAGGTCATGATGGCACCATGCCAACATTGTGACATTGAATCAGTTGTGGGCTGGCACCACAGCTGGATTATTGCAGAAACCCAACTGGTTCACTCATACCCTTCAAGGAAAGGAACCCGGTCTGGCCTGCAGGCGACTGCAATCACACGCTATGTGGTTGACTCTTAATGCCCTCAGGACAACTAGGGATGGGCAATAAATGTGCCAACATTGCCCACACCTCGAGAAAAAGAAAAGTAAGAAAGACTTGCATTGATATATTGCCTTTCACAACCTCAGGGCGTCCCAAAGTGCTTTCGAAGTGTAGTCGCTCTTGTGATGTAGGAAACTCGGCAGCTGATTTGTGAACAGCAAAGTCCCCCAAACAGCAATGAGATAAAAGACCAGATGTTGATTGAGGAATAAATATTGGCCAGGACACTGGTTGAACTCCCCTGCTCCTCTTCACATTCTGCAATGGGAATTTTTTACATCCACCTGAGAGGGCAGATGCTTAATATCTCATCCGAAAGTTGGCACCTCTGACAGTGCAGCGCTCCCTCAGTACTGCACTAAAGTGTCAGCCTGGATTTTGTACTCAGGTCCCTGGAGTGGGGCTTGAGTCCACAGCCTTCTGACTCAGAGGTGAGAGTGCTACCCACTAAGCCACCTAACACTAAAAAAAATTTCTACATGGAAAGTGAGTCGCAATCTCACACGTTTAGATGCATAGAATACTGGCAAGCTCTCGTGCTCTGGGACATACACATCTGTCATTGAGTTCACTGGAGGAAAGTCAGTCCATACAGCTTTTTACTGTGATGTAAACTGGCTTGATTGCTTAGGTTGGAAGTGTAGACAACAACCACAGCAACAACTTACCTTTAACGCAGTAAAACGTCCCAATGAGCTTCACAGGACCGATTATCTGACAAAATTTGACACCCAGCCATATAAGGAGATATTAGGACTGGTGACCAAAAGCTTGGTCAAAGAGGTAGGTTTTAAGGAGCGTCTTAAAGGAGAAGAGAGAGGCGGAGAGGTTTAGGGAGGGAATTCCAGAGCTTAGGGCCCAGGCAGCTGAAAACACAGTCGCCAATGGTCGATTAAAATCGGGGATGAGCAAGAGGCCAGAATTGGAGGAGTGCAGAGATCTCGGAGGGTTGTAGGGCTGGAGGAGGTTACAGAGATAGGGAGGGGCGAGGCCATGGAGGAATTTGGACACAAGGATAAGAATTTTAAAATCGAGGCGTTGCTGGACCGGGAGCCAATGTAGGTGAATGAGGACAGGGGTGATGGGTGATGGGGATTTGGTGCGACAAGGGTTATTACAACAGCACACAATCAGGTGTGATAAGTTAAGAAACACACCAATGGTGACACAGATTGGCCGAGTTTTTGGATAACGTGCAAAGAAGCGATTTAAAAACTACCGTTTTCAGGAAGACTGGATTTCTGCTAATTCATTGCGTAGGGGGTGTGCACAGCAGAAGAGTTTAGGACAACAAAAATATTCTCAGTAGGCACCTATCAGATGTAATTAGGCATTTTCCAAATGATACTTGAAATAAATCTTGACAAAATTCAACACAATTATCCTGCACCTGCAGCTGATTAAACACTGCTCTGTTTAACAGCACCAAGACTGAACAAGGAAGGCCACGGCAATTAGTTCTGTTTTTTGTTTGTTGATTTACATGGGTGAGAAGATAAAGTTAAGATGAGAGACTTGAAAGCTAGAGCTGTGTTCACTAGGTTTGTGTTCGCGGGGGCTTGTGTTCACGGGGGTTGTGTTCAGCAGAGCTCTGTTCACTAGGTTTTTGTTCATGGGGGCTTGTGTTCACGGGGGTTGTGTTCAGCAGAGCTGTGTTCACTAGGTTTGTGTTCGCGGGGGCTTGTGTTCACGGGGGTTGTGTTCAGCAGAGCTCTGTTCACTAGGTTTTTGTTCATGGGGGTTGTGTTCAGTAGAGCTGTGTTCACTAGGGTTGTGCTCACTAGTTTTGTGTTCTTTAAGGCTGTGTTCTCTGAGGCTGTATTCAGTAGAGCTGTGTTCACTAGGGTTGTGTTCAGGAGAACTGTGTCCGCTGGGGATGTGTTCACTAGGGTTGTGTTCCCTGAGACTATGTTCACTAGTGCTGTGTTCACTAAGGCTGTCTTCAGTAGAACTGTGTTCACTAGTGTTGTGCTCACTAGGGTTGTGTTCCCTGAGGTTGTGTTTACTAGGGCTGTCTTCAGTAGAGCTGTGTTCGCTGGGGCAGGAAAGATTAAGGAGGATCCTATAAAAGTGATCAAAGTTTTGAAAGAGTTCAGAAGAGTAAATGAAGAAAGATTATTTCCGCTGGTAATAGAATGAGTAACAAGAGAGGATCATACAAGAAGTATAAAGGGAAGCTTGTGCTTTCGCAGAAGGATTAGTGGAATAGAATCATTCAATCATAGAAAGTTATGGCACAGAAGGAGGCCATTCGGCCCATTGTGTCCATGCTGTCTGAAAAAGAGCTATCCAGCTTAACCCGACTTTCCAGCACTTGGTCCGTAGCCCTGCAGGTTACGGCACTTCAAGTGCACTTCCAAGTACTTTTTAAATGAGTTGAGGGTTTCTGCCTCTACCCCCATTTCAGGCAGTGAGTTCCAGATCCCCATCACCCTCTGGGTGAAAAATTTCTCCTCAGCTCCCCTCTAATCCTTCTACCAATTACTTTAAATTTATGCCCCCCTGGTTACTGACCCCTCTGCTAAGGGAAATAGGTCCTCCCTATCCACTCTATCTAGGCCCCTCATAATTTTATACACCTCAATTAAATCTCCCCTCAGCCTCCTCTGTTCCAATGAAAACAACCCCAGCCTATCCAATCTTTTCTCATAGCTAAAATTCTCCAGTCCTGGCAACATCCTCGTAAATCTCCTCTGTACCCTCTCTAGTGCAATCACATCTTTCCTGTAATGTGGTGACCAGAACCGTACGCAGTACTCAAGCTGTGGCCTAACCAGTGTTTTATACAATTCTAGCATAACCTCCCTAATCTTATGTTATATGCCTCGACTAATAAAGGAAAGTATCTTGTATGCCTTTTTAACCACCCTATCTACCCATCCTGCTACCTTCAGGAATCTGTGGACATGCACTCCAAGGTCCCTCACTTCCTCTACACCTCTCAGTATCCTCCCATTTATTGTGTATTCTCTTGCCTTGTTTGCCCTCCCCAAGTGCATTACCTCACACTTCTCCAGATTGAATTCCATTTGCCACTTTTCTGCCCACCTGACCAGTCCATTGATATCTTCCTGCAGTCTACAGCTTTCCTCCTCACTATCAACCACATGGCCAATTTTTGTATCATCTGCAAACTCCTTAATCATGCCTCTTACATTTAGGTCTAAATCATTAATATATATCACAAAAAGCAAAGGACCTAGTACTGAGCCCTGTGGAACCCCACTGGAAACAGCCTTCCAGTCACAAAAACACCCGTCGACCATTACCCTTTGCTTCCTGCCACTGAGCCAATTTTGGATGCAACTTGCCACTTTCCCTTGGATCCCATGGGCTTTTACTTTTCTGACCAGTCTGCCATGTGTGGCCTTGTCAAAAGCCTTGCTAAAATCCATGTGGACTACATCAAACACGCTACCCTCATCGACCCTCATTGTTACCTCTTCAAATAATTCAATCAAGTTAGTCAGACATGACCTTCCTTTAACAAATCCATGCTGACTGTCCTTGATTACTCCGTGCCTTTCTAAATGATGATTTATACCGTCCCTCAGAATTGATTTCAATAATTTGTCCACCACTGAGGTTCGACTGACTGGCCTGTAATTACTCAGTCTATCCTTTTCTCCCTTTTTAAACAACAGTACAACGTTAGCAGTCCTCCAATCCTCCGGCACCACGCCTGTAGCCAGGGAAGATTAGAAAATGATGGTCAGAGCCTCTACTATTTCCTCCCTTGCTTCTCTTAACAACCTGGGATACATTTCATCCAGGCCTGGCGATTTATCTACTTTCAAAGATGCTAATCCCCTTAACATTTCCTCTCTCACTATGTTTATCCCATCCAATATTTCACACTCCTCCTCCTTAACTACAATCGCTGCATCGTCCCCCTCTTTTGTGACGACAGATGCAAAGTATTCATTAAGAACCATACCAACACTTTCCGCCTCCACACATAGGTTACCTTTTTGGTCTCTAATAATCTTCCCTTAGTTATTCTCTTGCTCGTTATATATTTATAAAACATCTTTGGCTTTTCCTTAATTTTACTTGCCAGTATTTTTTCATGCCCTCTCTTTGCTTTCCTAATCTCCTTTTTAATTTCACCCGTGCACTTTCTATACTCCTCTACGCTTTCTGCAGTATTGAGTTCTCGGTATCTGACATAAGCTTCCCTTTTCTGCCTTGTCTTACCCTGTATGCTCCTTGACATCCAGGGGGCTCTAGATTTGGGAGACCCACCCTTTTTCTTTGTGGGAACATGTTTGTTCTGAACCCTCACTATCTCCTCCTTGAATGCCTCCCACTGCTCTGACACTAATTTACCTTCAAGCAGCTGTTTCCAGTCCACTTTTGCTAAATCACTTCTCAGTTTAGTAAAATTGGCCTTTCCCTAATTGAGAACTTTTACTCCTGTTCTATCTTTGTCCTTTTCCATAACTATGCTAAATCTAACTGAATTATGATCACTATCAGCAAAATGCTCTTCCACTGATACTCCTTCCACCTGCCCAGCTTCATTCCCTAAAACTAAGTCCAGAACTGCCTCCTCTTTTGTTGAACTTGCTACGTACTGGCTAAAAAAGTTCTCCTGAATGCATTTTAAGAATTCTGCTCCCTCTATACCTTTTACACTGATTGTGTCCCAGTTAATATTCGGGTAGTTGAAATCCCCTACTATTACTGCCCTATTGTTTTTGCACTTCTCAGAAATGTGCCTACTTATTTGCTCTTCTATCCCCCTCTGACTGTTTGGGGGTCTATAGTACACTGCCAGCACTGTCATTGCCCCTTTTTTTGTTCTTTAGCTCAACCCATATGGCCTCATTTGATGATCCTTCTAAAATATCATCCCCCCTCACGGCTGTAATTGTTTCTTTAACCAATATTTCCACCCCTTCCTTTTTTATCCCCCTCTCTATCTCGTCTGAAAACCCTGTAACTAGGAACGTTGAGCTGCCATTCCTGCCCCTCTTTAAGCCATGTTTCAGTAATAGCTCAGATATCGTACTGTCACGTGTCTATCTGTGCCGTCAGCTGATCTGCCTTATTCACTGGACTCCTTACATTGAGGTATATACCATTAAGCACTGCCAAACTCCTTTGTTGTCCATTTTATAACCTTTGTTTCCTCTGCCTTATGAACTTGGTTACTAATTTTCTGCCTTCCATTTCCAGCTCTGCTTCTCTCCCTTCTGAATATACGCTCAGGTTCCCATCCCCCTGCCAAGCTAGTTTAAACCCTCCCCAACAGCACTAGCAAACCTCCCCGCAAGGATATTGGTCCCGGCCCTGTTGAGGTGCAACCCGTCCGGCTTGTACAGGTCCCACCTCCCCCAGAACTGGTCCCAAGTCCCAGGAATCTAAAGCCCTTCCTCCTGGACCATCTCTCCAGCCATGCATTCATCTGCTCTAGCCTCCTATTTCTATACTCACTAGCGGGTGGCACTGGGAGTAATCCGGAGATTACTACCTTTGTGGTCCTGCTTATTAATCTCTTTCCTAGCACCCTAAAATCTGCCTGCAGGACCTCACCGTCCTTCTACCTATTTCATTGGTACCGATGCGGACCACGACCTCTGGCTGTTCACCCTCCCCCACAGAATGTTCTGCAGCCGGTCAGTGACAACCCTGACCCTGGCACCAGGGAGGCAACACACCATCCTGGAATCACATCTGCGGGTGCAGAAACGCCTGTCTGTTCCCCTAACTATAGAATCCCTTATCACTATCGCTCTCCTGACCTTTCTCCTCCCCCCCGCCCCTGTACAGCTGAGCTACCCATGGTGCTGTGGACTTGGCTCTAGCTGCACTCCCCAGAAGAACCCTCTCCCTCACCAGTATTCATACCGTGGAGATGCCGGTGATGGACTGGGGTTGACAATTGTAAACAATTTTACAACACCAAGTTATAGTCCAGCAATTTTATTTTAAATTCACAAGCTTTCGGAGACTTCCTCCTTCCTCAGGTAAATGTTCAGGAGCTCCTTGAAGCCTACGCATTTATACATATAGAACAATACATGGTGTTTACAGACTGCCCCTGCAACTGCCCGTTGCCAAGGCAATCACCGTGTTCAGACAGAGAGGTGTCACCTGCAGAACCCCCGAATACACATTCAACAAAAAAACAAACAGGAAAAAAAAACAGAGAAAAAAAACAGAGAGAGGCAGAAACATCCGGAAGGCAGAGAAAGCCAGCAAATGACCCATTATATTAAAAACAGATAACATTTGTTCGCTGGTGGGGTAACGTGTAGCGTGACATGAACCCAAGATCCCGGTTGAGGCCGTCCTCATGGGTGCGGAACTTGGCTATCAATTTCTGCTCGACGATTTTGCGTTGTCGTGTGTCTCGAAGGCCGCCTTGGAGTACGCTTACCCGAAGGTCGGTGGATGAATGTCCATGACTGCTGAAGTGTTCCCCGACTGGGAGGGAACCCTCCTGTTTGGCGATTGTTGCGCGGTGTCCGTTCATCCGTTGTCGCAGCGTCTGCATGGTCTCGCCAATGTACCATGCTCTGGGGCATCCTTTCCTGCAACGTATGAGGTAGACAACGTTGGCCGAGTCACAGGAGTATGAACCATGCACCTGGTGGGTGGTGTCCTCTCGTGTGATGGTGGTATCTGTGTCGATGATCTGGCATGTCTTGCAGAGGTTACCGTGGCAGGGTTGTGTGGCGTCGTGGACGCTGTTCTCTTGAAAGCTGGGTAA
This sequence comes from Heptranchias perlo, assembly GCF_035084215.1. Taxonomy (NCBI): domain Eukaryota; kingdom Metazoa; phylum Chordata; class Chondrichthyes; order Hexanchiformes; family Hexanchidae; genus Heptranchias; species Heptranchias perlo. Next base: position 3,264,003 of record NC_090332.1, read on the forward strand.
TTTGCTGCAAACGATGGTCTGTTTGAGGTTGGGTGGCTGTTTAAAGGCGAGTAGTGGAGGTGTGGGGATGGCCATAGCGAGGTGTTTGTCCTCATTGATGACATGTTGAGGGCTGCGGAGAACATGGCGTAGTTTCTCTGCTCCGGGGAAGTACTGGACGACAAAGGGTACTCTGTTGGTTGCGTCCCGTGTTAGTCTCCTGAGGAGGTCTATGCGATTTTTTGCTGTGGCCCGTCGGAACTGTCGATCGATGAGTCGAGCGTCATATCCCGTTCTTACTAGGGCGTCTTTCAGCGTCTGTAGGTGTCCATCGCGTTCCTCCTCGTCTGAGCAGACCCTGTGTATTCGCAGGGCCTGTCCATAGGGGATGGCCTCTTTGACGTGGTTAGGGTGGAAGCTGGAAAAGTGGAGCATCGTGAGGTTGTCCGTGGGCTTGCGGTAGAGTGAGGTGCTGAGGTGCCCGTCTTTGATGGAGATTCGTGTGTCCAAGAAAGAAACTGATTCTGAGGAGTAGTCCATGGTGAGCTTGATGGTGGGATGGAACTTGTTGATGTTATCGTGTAGTCTCTTTAGTGATTCCTTGCCGTGGGTCCATAGAAAGAAAATGTCGTTGATGTATCTGGTGTATAGTGTTGGTTGGAGGTCTTGTGCAGTGAAGAAGTCCTGCTCGAACTTGTGCATGAAAATGTTGGCGTATTGGGGTGCGAATTTGGTCCCCATGGCTGTTCCGTGTGTTTGGGTAAAGAACTGGTTATCGAAGGTGAAGACATTGTGATCCAGGATGAAGCGGATGGATCCAGGATCCAGGATCGCTATGGTCATCCCCACACCTCCACTACTCGCCTTTAAACAGCCACCCAACCTCAAACAGACCATCGTTCGCAGCAAATTACCTAGCTTTCAAGAGAACAGCGTCCACGACGCCACACAACCCTGCCACGGTAACCTCTGCAAGACATGCCAGATCATCGACACAGATACCACCATCACACGAGAGGACACCACCCACCAGGTGCATGGTTCATACTCCTGTGACTCGGCCAACGTTGTCTACCTCATACGTTGCAGGAAAGGATGCCCCAGAGCATGGTACATTGGCGAGACCATGCAGACGCTGCGACAACGGATGAACGGACACCGCGCAACAATCGCCAAACAGGAGGGTTCCCTCCCAGTCGGGGAACACTTCAGCAGTCATGGACATTCATCCACCGACCTTCGGGTAAGCGTACTCCAAGGCGGCCTTCGAGACACACGACAACGCAAAATCGTCGAGCAGAAATTGATAGCCAAGTTCCGCACCCATGAGGACGGCCTCAACCGGGATCTTGGGTTCATGTCACGCTACACGTAACCCCACCAGCGAACAAATGTTATCTGTTTTTAATATAATGGGTCATTTGCTGGCTTTCTCTGCCTTCCGGATGTTTCTGCCTCTCTCTGTTTTTTTTCTCTGTTTTTTTTCCCTGTTTGTTTTTTTGTTGAATGTGTATTCGGGGGTTCTGCAGGTGACACCTCTCTGTCTGAACACGGTGATTGCCTTGGCAACGGGCAGTTGCAGGGGCAGTCTGTAAACACCATGTATTGTTCTATATGTATAAATGCGTAGGCTTCAAGGAGCTCCTGAACATTTACCTGAGGAAGGAGGAAGTCTCCGAAAGCTTGTGAATTTAAAATAAAATTGCTGGACTATAACTTGGTGTTGTAAAATTGTTTACAATTGTCAACCCCAGTCCATCACCGGCATCTCCACGGTATGAATACTGGTGAGGGAGAGGGTTCTTCTGGGGAGTGCAGCTAGAGCCAAGTCCACAGCACCATGGGTAGCTCAGCTGTACAGGGGCGGGGGGGAGGAGAAAGGTCAGGAGAGCGATAGTGATAAGGGATTCTATAGTTAGGGGAACAGACAGGCGTTTCTGCACCCGCAGATGTGATTCCAGGATGGTGTGTTGCCTCCCTGGTGCCAGGGTCAGGGTTGTCACTGACCGGCTGCAGAACATTCTGTGGGGGAGGGTGAACAGCCAGAGGTCGTGGTCCGCATCGGTACCAATGAAATAGGTAGAAGGACGGTGAGGTCCTGCAGGCAGATTTTAGGGTGCTAGGAAAGAGATTAATAAGCAGGACCACAAAGGTAGTAATCTCCGGATTACTCCCAGTGCCACCCGCTAGTGAGTATAGAAATAGGAGGCTAGAGCAGATGAATGCATGGCTGGAGAGATGGTCCAAGAGGAAGGGCTTTAGATTCCTGGGACTTGGGACCAGTTCTGGGGGAGGTGGGACCTGTACAAGCCGGACGGGTTGCACCTCAACAGGGCCGGGACCAATATCCTTGCGGGGAGGTTTGCTAGTGCTGTTGGGGAGGGTTTAAACTAGCTTGGCAGGGGGATGGGAACCTGAGCGTATATTCAGAAGGGAGAGAAGCAGAGCTGGAAATGGAAGGCAGAAAATTAGTAACCAAGTTCATAATGTGTATTCGGGGGTTCTGCAGGTGACACCTCTCTGTCTGAACACGGTGATTGCCTTGGCAACGGGCAGTTGCAGGGGCAGTCTGTAAACACCATGTATTGTTCTATATGTATAAATGCGTAGGTTTCAAGGAGCTCCTGAACATTTACCTGAGGAAGGAGGAAGTCTCCGAAAGCTTGTGAATTTAAAATAAAATTGCTGGACTACAACTTGGTGTTGTAAAATTGTTTACAAGTATTCATACCAATTAGAGAATGAGATGCACTCAGGGGGGACTCCTGCACTACCCGCCTGGTCCACCATGTCGGAGCCCGAGCTCCTCCAGCTGACGACACTTCCTGCACTTGTGGCGGTCCTTGGACTATGGAATGCATTGCAACATCTGGCCATTGAAGCTGAATCATCTCACAACATTTCAAAGGGAATTAGATGAACATTCGAAGAGCGACAATATTAAAGGAAAGAGCGGGGAAACGGGGTTCGAGCAGCCAGCTCCCACAAGGTGGCACTTCGCTATTTTGGTTGTTTTTAACACAAAAATTCCCCAATCAGTTTTTGAAAAGGTTCATCCCCCCTGCTGTTTATGGGATGCCACAGAATTTATTTTCCAGTACACTTCAGAATAACTCATTGTGTGAAATGATTTGGCACAATTTGACGTGATAAGGCACAACAACAACAACTTGTATTTATATAATTTATACAGTACCTTTAATGTAGTAAAACATCCCAAGGCGCTTCACAGCAGAGTTATCAGACAAAATTTGACACCGAGCCACATAAGGAGATATTAGCACAGGTGACAGGTTGGTTTTAAGGAGCGTCTTAAAGGAGGAGAGAGAGGCGGAGAGGTTTAGGGAGGAATTCCAGAGCTTAGGGCCTAGGCAGCTGAAGGCACGGCCGCCAATGGTGGAGCGATGGCAATCAGGAGTGCACAAGAGGCCAGAATTGGAGGAGTGCAGAGATCTCGGAGGGTTGTAGGGCTGGAGGAGGTTACGGAGAAAGGGAGGATCGAGGCCATGGAGGGATTTGAAAACAAGGATGAGAATTTTAAAATACTATATACAAATGTAAGTATTCTTTGTATTGCTGTGTGTGGCTGCCCTCCAGCGCCTCGCACAAGTGGTCATTGTTCATGGAGAATGATTGCCCTTGGCTATTTGACTGTGAATGTCAAGAGGGAGCTACCAGTCAAGCATCTATATCAATTAATTGGTACAATTAAGAATTGAGGAAAGCCCTTTGCTTCAGTGTAGACCTCTGCCAATGTGTTGGAACATTAAGGGTTAGGAATGTGGCTGAGACACATGGAGGTACAGGGCCATTGGATCTCCAATGCACTGTGCCAATGGGCAGCAGGAAGCTTTACCCTGGCCCTCAATCACCTGCACAATGAGCTCCCTAATATCACCCATCTTGTCCTGTGAAAGAACCACAATGGGAGCATGAGAAACCTCAGGGTAAGGCACCGTGGAACGCTCTCCTGTGCTTTCCAGCAGAACATAATATTGCCAGATATTTATTAAAGGAAAGAAAGGCTTACATTTATATGGCGTCTTTCATGACCTCAGGATGTCCCAAAGCACTTTAGAGCCAATGAAGTACAGTCACTGTTATAATGTAGGAAATGCAGCAGCCAATTTGCGCACAGCAAGGTCCCACAAACAGCAATGTGATAAATGGCCAGATAATCTGTTTTAGTGATGTTGGTTGAGGGGTAAATATTAGCTAGGACACTGGGGAGAACTCTCCCGCTCTTCTTCAAAATAGTGCCATGGGATCTTTTACGTTCACCTAAGAGGGCAGACAGGGCCTCGATTTAATATCTCATCCAAAAGGTAGCACCTAGTTGACAGTGCAGCACTCCCTCAGTACTGCACTGGAGTGTCAGCCTGGATCATGTGCTCAAGTCTCTGGAGTGGGACTTGAAGCCACTGACTCAGAGGCAAGAGTGCTGCCCACTGAGCCACAGCTAATACCTTCGTCGTGCAGCAGGAGAGCTTGGAGGGCACAGGAAGAGCACAAATCACATTACAAACTACCCCAGCCAGTGGATCTACTGCAAGAGAGCCAGATACCTGAATTTGAAGAAGGAATAGTGTCTGATAAACTTTGGGCTCACAAGATTGAAGACATAGAACATGAGAACAGTTAAGGACAACAAAAGCACATGCCCTATTGAAGCTCGTGCCTCTAGTATTGTACCTCCCCCAGCCCATCGTCCAAATTTTATTGGACACCTCTCTCCCACCCTGCCTGGAAGAGAGTTCCTTACATCCGTGTGAAGGAGTTCCCTCCGATATCTGGCCTTAGTTGATTTTTCACTAGTCCGTCTTTACGACCCCTCATTTTACGATCATGCCTTATTTTTAAAATAATATTTTGAATTCATCTTACTTAAGACCTTCAGGGGCAGTTAACCAAACACAGTCCATTAGCCGTGGCAGAGTAGGTCTCTGCATCCATCACCTTTTACCTTAAGGCAGCTCAGAGTTTGGTTCTGATGCCCTTCAAACATCATGAACTAGGCTCACATGTGAAAGGCCGCTCGGGTAGTGAACAATCTAATGTGAGGCAGAACCTCCAGAGAAGAAGGAAGGAGAAAACAATGCAGAAAATACAGCAATTTTTGTTGGGCAAGGGTATTAAGTGTCACAGAGCCAAGGCGGGTAGATGGAGTTGCGATACAGATCAGCCATGATCTAATTGAATGGCGGAACAAGCTCGAGGGGCTGAATGGCCTACTCCTGTTCCTATGTTCCTAGAATTAAAAGACACAGAACCGGCAATGAGATTTGGGGGCCTGCTGTTGAATGAATTGGATTTATGCATGATCGAGTTTAAGTGCATCTTTCTGTAATTACACAGTGCACTTTTACTAATAAAGGACTAGGTAAATGTTAACTCCAAAAGATGGATAGAAAATACAGCTTCATCCGTGAGAACAAAGCAGTGGATGGCATCACATCCACTGGTTATGCAACTAATATATAATTACCATCTGAGTAGTGCTCTTTTATCCCGAGAAGATTTCGAACTCAGTGTGGCAGAGGTACTCTCTAAGTTAAAGGGACTTAAGACCTGCAACTCCCCTGAGCCTGATGGTGAATCTCCTTGTAGGAACTTGAAGAGGATGAGCACCACAAGGAAAGAGCTTTCATCAGAAAGGAACCATTGGGTCCTGTTGACCTTCTTCAAGACTGCAAGTAAGAAAATGTAGTATCTACACTTACAAAGAGGATACGTTTGACTTGGGCAACATAGACCTGTTAACCTAACATCACTGATGGGTAAAATAATGAAAATTATTCTAAGAAACAGGTTGGAGGATAGCAACAAGTTAACAGGATACGGCCAACATGGATTTAGGAGGGGATGATCCTGCCTGAACGAAACCTCCTTGACTTCTTTGAGGATGTTCAGAGGTAAACTCCATACAGAAGAACTTGCATTTTTACAGTGCCTTTCCATGTCTTCAGGACCTCCCAAAGCACTTTACAGTCAATGAAGTACTTTTGAAGTGTGGTCACTGTTGTTTTGTAGGTACTGCAGCCAATTTGCTCACAGAAAGGTCCCACAAGCAGCAATGAAATAAATGAAAAGGTGTTCTGTTTTAGTGATGTTGTTTGAGGGATGAATGTTGGCCAGGACACCAGGGGGAGAACTCTCCTGCTCTTCTTCAAATAGTGCCATGGGATCTATTACATCAGCCTGAGAGGGCAGACGGGTCCTCAGTTTAGCATCTCAAACAGAAGACGGCCCCTCTAAACGAACACTTCAGTGCAACACTGAGGGAGTACCCGTTTCTGGGTGGGAATGAATTTTAGCCCAGACCTACAAATGAATAAATTCCAATTACTGATTGTGATATCATACCCCATCATGCTATTTTTAACAACCCATTTAAAATAAACAGGGTCATATCTCTGTCCAAACCGGGAATGGGAGAATATCACGGGGAACCTTCCATGGGTTTGTTACTGCCTTGATTTCATCCCAAATAGCTTTTGACCAACTTCCAGTTCATTACATCTCTTATGTATCCCCCATTCCCTTCGCCCCCCCCCCCCCATTGGCGGCCGTGTCTTCAGCTGCCTGGGCCCTAAGCTCTGGAATTCCCTCCCTAAACCCCTCCGCATCTCTACCTTTCTCTCCTTTAAGTCACTTCTTAAAACCTACCTCTTTGAGCAAGTTTTTAGTCACCTGTCCTAATATCGCCTTCTTTGGCTCGGTGTCAATTTATGTCTGATGGCACCCCTGTGAAGCACCTTGGGATGTTTTACTACGCTAAAGGTGCTATATAAATGCACGTCGTTGTTGTTGTTGTTGTTGTTGTTTGCTCTTGCTCTAAATCTCTTTCCAACAGTGACCAGCCCCTTTAATTAACATGAACACTAGTCGCTACATATATTATAAAGAATTGCTGGCATTAAGATACCAGACAGTGATTTAATCTCAAAGGTGAAATCGTGAGACATCGATTATCTTGCATACATATGTTTGAAAGATATAAATTGAATGTAGTCCATTTGACATACAGACCACCCTGAATGGAAATAGTCCTCCCTTCTTTTAATTACATTTATTTATTTAAAAATGTAATCACTATTTCAAAAACAGTGTTACCAATTTGTAACAGGACTGCTCCTAATGATACAAGCTTTACCAGAATAATGTTGTGTACCTCTCATTGGCCTCTGTCTCTCTCATTAACATTTCCTTAATTATATTGCCCTATTAAGTCAGTTAAAAATGTCCAATGCAATGTAGTTTGGAAAAGTACTTTTTAATTTAACACAGATTTACAAGAACAATAACCAGCACAATTTGATTGTGATGTACCTCAAACTTGTCTACCAGGAAATGTTACTATTTGGATCATCTCCAGACTTGAGCACCTAATCCAGGCTGACACTCCAGTACAGTACTGAGGGAGTGCTGCATTGTCACAGGTGCCGTCGCTCAAATGAGACGTTAAGCCAAGGCCCCACCTCCCTGTTCAACTACATAGGAATGTAGGAACAGCAGTGGGCCATTCAGCCCCTCGAGCCTGTTGTGCCACTCAATCAGATCATGGCTGGTCTGTATATTAACTCCATCAACCCGCCTTGTATCCGTAACCCTTAATACCCTTACCTGACAAAAATCTATCAATCTCAGTATTGACATTTTTAATTGACCCCCTCAGCCTCAACAGCTTTTTGGGGGAGAGATTTCCAGATTTCCACTGCCCTTTGTGTGAATCATAGAATCATAGAATCATAGAAGTTACAACATGGAAACAGGCCCTTCGGCCCAACATGTCCATGTCGCCCAGTTTATACCACTAAGCTAGTCCCAATTGCCTGCACTTGGCCCATATCCCTCGATACCCATCTTACCCATGTAACTGTCCAAATGCTTTTTAAAAGACAAAATTGTACCCGCCTCTACGACTGCCTCTGGCAGCTCGTTCCAGACACTCACCACCCTTTGAGTGAAAAAATTGCCCCTCTGGATCCTTTTGTATCTCTCCCCTCTCACCTTAAATCTGTGCCCCCTCGTTATAGACTCCCCTACCTTTGGGAAAAGATTTTGACTATCGACCTTATCTATGCCCCTCATTATTTTATAGACTTCTATAAGATCACCCCTTAACCTCCTACTCTCCAGGGAAAAAAGTCCCAGTCTGTCTAACCTCTCCCTGTAAGTCAAACCATCAAGTCCCGGTAGCATCCTAGTAAATCTTTTCTGCACTCTTTCTAGTTTAATAATATCCTTTCTATAATAGGGTGACCAGAACTGTACACAGTACTCCAAGTGTGGCCTCACCAATGCCCTGTACAACTTCAACAAGACATCCCAACTCCTGCATTCAATGTTCTGACCAATGAAACCAAGCATGCTGAATGCCTTCTTCACCACCCTATCCACCTGTGACTCCACTTTCAAGGAGCTATGAATCTGTACTCCTAGATCTCTTTGTTCTATAACTCTCCCCAACGCCCTACCATTAACGGAGTAGGTCCTGGCCCGATTCGATCTACCAAAATGCATCACCTCACATTTATCTAAATTAAACTCCATCTGCCATTCATCGGCCCACTGGCCCAATTGATCAAGATCTCGTTGCAATCCCAGATAACCTTCTTCACTGTCCACAATGCCACCAATCTTGGTGTCATCTGCAAACTTACTAACCATGCCTCCTAAATTCTCATCCAAATCATTAATATAAATAACAAATAACAGCGGACCCAGCACCGATCCCTGAGGCACACCGCTGGACACAGGCATCCAGTTTGAAAAACAACCCTCTACAACCACCCTCTGTCTTCTGTCGTCAAGCCAATTTTGTATCCAATTGGCTACCTCACCTTGGATCCCATGAGATTTAACCTTATGTAACAACCTACCATGCGGTACCTTGTCAAATGCTTTGCTGAAGTCCATGTAGACCACGTCTACTGCACAGCCCTCATCTATCTTCTTGGTTACCCCTTCAAAAAACTCAATCAAATTCGTGAGACATGATTTTCCTCTCACAAAACCATGCTGACTGTTCCTAATTAGTCCCTGCCTCTCCAAATGCCTGTAGATCCTGTCCCTCAGAATACCCTCTAACAACTTACCCACTACAGATGTCAGGCTCACTGGTCTGTAGTTCCCAGGCTTTTCCCTGCCGCCCTTCTTAAACAAAGGCACAACATTTGCTACCCTCCAATCTTCAGGCACCTCACCTGTAGCGGTGGATGATTCAAATATCTCTGCTAGGGGACCCGCAATTTCCTCCCTAACCTCCCATAACGTCCTGGGATACATTTCATCAGGTCCCGGAGATTTATCTACCTTGATGCGCGTTAAGACTTCCAGCACCTCCCTCTCTGTAATATGTACACTCCTCAAGACATCACTATTTATTTCCCCAAGTTCCCTAACATCCATGCCTTTCTCAACCGTAAATACCGATGTGAAATATTCATTCAGGATCTCACCCATCTCTTGTGGTTCCGCACATAGATGACCTTGTTGATCCTTAAGAGGCCCTACTCTCTCCAAGTGAAGAAGTGCTTCCTGACATCACCCCTGAACGACCCGGCTCTAATTTTAAGGTTATGCCCCCTTGTTTTGGACTCCTCCCACCAGAGGAAATAGTTTCTCTCTAGCTACCCTATCATCTCCTTTGCTTGTAAAAGACCCCAGGGCATGATTAAAAAAAGAGCAGTTCTCTTGTTGACCTGGCCAACATTCTTCACTCCCCCGATGTCACCAAAAACAGATTAACTGGCCGCTAGTTGCGTGGTTGTTTGTGGGGCCCTCCTGTATGCAAATTGGCTGCCGTGTTTGCCTACACAACAACAATGACCAAAACTCAAAAGTAGTCCATCGGTGGGACATGCTGGCGGGGCTGTAGAAATGCAAGTTCTTTTCTTCTTTAGACTGGGAGGTCCCACAGCACACGGGAGCACCAGCCAGTTTTGCTGCAGAATGACCTGGTGTCCACGGTGACCGCTCAGTCTCACATATGCTGTCGGGCACGGCCGGTGCCATGCAGAAACCCGGGGCTTTGAGTGCGCCAATAGGAACATAGGAATTGCTAGACGAGAAAACCAAGGTCCATCTAGTTCGCCTTCTACCGTCCCGGTAGTCACATATTGCAACGATAATGGAGATGTTGACTGATCATTAGAATCAATCTCTATCGATGATTCTACAACTGACCCAGACATGAGGTGAGGAAAACCCCCAGTGGTGGAGAGCTTTGCGAATCATAAGCCCAAAGTCACCTGTTCCTCCTGAGAATGTTACACTCACCACATGTCATGTCATGATAACGCACCTGTGAAGCACCTTGGGATGTTTCACTACGTTAAAGGCACTATATGAATGCAAGTTGTTGTTGAGTTACTGCTGTCAGGAGAGGAGGGGGTAAAATTGAGGCAGGAATGGGTTTATCTTTGAATTTACTTTCTTTGTGCCAAGTACATTCAGAATCAGATGGATTCAGCTAAGTGTTGGGGTCAGCTGTTAATTCATCTTACCGGGCACGATCGCAGTACAGTGACAATTCAAAGAAATGAGCGTTCTGACATTTCCATCTTTGGTTTAGTCACTGCACTCCCACACTAACCCCAGGACAAGTCCCATCAGGCCAGGCATTCACTGATTGGCCTATTAATAGCCCTGACCTTGAACGGACATCATTTGTTAAAAGGCAAGAAACAATTAAATCTTTAGATCGTCCAAGGAACGAGTAAACCATTTGCAGTCTGGTGTTATTACAAGTTTAGAGTTGATGCCTGTTAATTCATTGAATCATAGAATCATAGAATGGTTACAGCACAGAGGAGGTTATTCAGCCCATCGAGCCTATGCCGGCTCTTTGCGAGAGTGATTGGGACATTGGACATGATTTTGACCCCAAGCCGGAAAGGGGGTGAGGGGGTCAAATTGCGAAGGGGAGACCTGGAAGTATGGGTTTCCCAGAAATCTGTACAATTTTGACGTAAGGACATCTTTTTTTTTGTCGGTTTGCTGTCCGACTGACCGGCTGATTGACAGGGAGAGGACATGTTTAGGTAAGACTTTGATTGTATGAATAGGTGGGGGGATGGGGGGTATGGGTGAGCACAGGGCACTGATGTACATGGGTGGGCACGGGGTCACGGGGGGAGAATCAGTCATGGGGGAGGGATTGGGGGTCATCGCGGGGGTCCACGATGATTGGGAGGGTCGGGGGTCATCGCAGGGGTCCGCAATCGTTGGGGGGGGTCGGGGATCGGGGGGGGGGGGGGTCCGCGATCATTGGGGCATCGCTGCAGGTAGGCTTGTTTGGCCTGGGGGGAGCACTCCTGCTCCTCCGGGCCCACAAGCTGTGAAAGGCATTTACCTGCAGTTTCGGGCTTTCACGCCTCCTTTCGCATGGCGTGAAGGAGAAGGCCCGAGAATCCCAGCCCCCAGGGGTTGAAATTGCAAATTCTGCAAAAATGGAGGCCCGCAGCCTCCTTGAAAGGTTTTAGCCACCAACCCACCTCCTGGGAGCGGGTTGGTCACCCGCCCCTCGTCCCGCCCTGGTGAAAACTGGAAATGGTTGGAGGCGGGTTGGGGTGGGTCTGAAATGGTTGCGATTTTGAATGCCCCCAACCCACCCATTTTTTAATGTCAAAATCATGCCCATTGCACTGTGTACAAATACACAAAACCCACCTATCACTTTTCTTAGAAATCTTCATTCTGGTTTTGGTGCTTGAGGGATGATGGAAATCAGGAGTGGGGAACATTTCCACTTTTAATGTCAGCATCAAGTATTCACAGGACACATAGACCATGGGTAAGATGCAGGGTAAAGCTGCCACTACATTACCGCGACAAGCATTCTCAAACCAGGTATAACCCAAGCCAGGTAAATCCACTTCTCCGAGGAAAGCATCCGTGATCGTCAGGCAAACCATTTCTGGGATACTACAGATGTAGCTCAGTGGTGGCACTCTCACCTCGGAGTCAGAAGATTGTGGAATTCAAGCCCAACTCTAGGACTTGAGCACAAAATCTAGGCTGACACTTCAGTGCAGTACTGAGGAAAAAGAAATACTTGCATTTATATAGCACCTTTCTTGACCTCAGGATGTCCCAAAGTGCTTCACAGCCAATGAAGTACTTTTGAAGTGTAGTCACTGTTGTAATGCAGGAAACTTGTAGGCAGCGCTGCACTGTTGGAGAGGCAGTACTGAGGGAGTGCTGCACTGTTGGAGGTGCCAGCTTTCGGATAAGCCATTAAACCGAGGCCTCGTCTGCCCTCTCAGGTGGATGTAAAAGATCCCACAGCCACTATTTCAAAGAAGAGCAGGGGAATTCTCCCTGGTGTCCTGACCAATATTTATCCCTCAAACACAACCTAAAACAGATTATCTGGTCATTTATCTCATTGTTATTTTTTGGGATCTTGCTGTGCACAAATTGGCTGCCGCGTTTCCTACATTACAACAGTGATTACACTTCAAAAATACTTCATTGGCTCTAAAGCGATTTGGGACGTCCTGTGGTTGTGAAAGGCGCTATATAAATGCTGGCTCTTTCTTTCTTTCTTTCTTGCTAGAGCACTTGCTAGTAACTAGTTGACAGCCGTGTTGGCAAACAAAGGCCTAAGAGAAGGCTGTTTGCCCGCCCTCTGTTGCAGTTGATGAGTGGGACGGGCACAAAGCGGAATAACAACGTACCTAAAAGAATGGCTGAGCACTGAAAGAAAAACAAGATGGATATGAGACGGCATTCAGCTGACCCCTTCTGTCCTGCTTGTAAGGTCCACGCACAAAGCCTGTTGAGACCATTTTCATTCACCGCCTGTGTCATGCCAAGATTGCGGCCCTTTAGTCTTTTACCAATTAAACAATCTGTCCAAATCTGAAAGTAAGTGCCCTCTGAGTTTATACGTTCCACATTGGTCCATTAGTTTATAACCGAAAGAATGTCTTGTTTGAATGCAGCCCTTTGTGGCAGCTGTCAGAAACATCTCGACGAACTTTACCTGCGGTGAGCTACTTTGAAGTATACTGGTTGCTATCGTGAATGCAAATGCAGCAGCAGCCATTTTGTACACAGCAAGATCCCACAAACAGCATCAATTTGCTCTTGGTGGTGTTGGTTGAGGGAACAGTGTTGGTCAGGACACTGGGAAAATTAAATGTCCTGCCCCAGTGAAGACCATCTTGTTGGTTTTGTGAGGTGATTTTTTTTTGTTGGGTAAGGGTATCAGGGGATATGGAGCAAAGACGAGTAAATAGAGTTGAGGTAGAGACCAGCCATGATCTAACTGAGTGGCAGAACAGGCTCGAGGGGTTGAATGGCCTATTCCTGTTCCCAATGTTCCTATGGTTCTTGCTCCCTCTAGACCCATCCTGGTCACATCACTGACTGGGAGGGGATATCTATGCCTGGCAGCAATCCCATTCATTGTTAATGGGGTTTGGGAGCAGATCCTGAACCTGCCAAACTCGGAAAGACATGCTGGCAGCCGAGCATGCAGCCAACCCAGACTGCAATGTGCTCTTCCTGGAGACAGCTAACAGGAAGCCCATCTACCCTGTTATACTGTAAACATACGATGAATTACATCGTGCAGTTCCTCTTACTTTGTGCGTTAGATGCTTGTCCTGTTTATTAATTTTTATTTTCTGGGTGAATAGAATTGTGCTATGGCACACCTTTAAAAACAGAGCATTAATAATTTTAATTAACAAAATAAAGTTGCACACTGACAGAAACAATTAATAGTTGTGACACACATCAACAGGGAAAGCCTGGCTGTGTTGAGTTTTTATGTCTCCATGTCCTTTTGAGCCCAGCAGGGGAATGTTTCAGGCTTCAGTCATGCCTTGTAGTCGCACCGGGTGTCACGGCAAATGATCTTGTTAAGGAAACAGGTCATGAATAACTGGACGGCCTGGCAGCGATGGCAAGTTCAACACAATTTTGTTTTCAAACTCCATTTCCCCAAATCAGTAGTCTTCAAATGTTTTTTCTTGTTTGTTGAGGTGGGAGGTGGGCGACCCCAGGCAGCTCGACAGAGAAGAGGCCTCAAAGATTGGGCCGCTGCGTCAGGGAAGTCCTTAAAGGGAACTGGGAGAGGGGAACGATCGGAAAGGGGGCAACTAGGAGAGGGTGCGATCAGAAGAGGGGTGATCATGGGCGAAGGGGGCGATCGGGGGCGAAGGGGGCGATCGGGGGAGAGGGGGGCGATCAGAAAAGGGGTGATCAGGGGAGGGGGGGGGCGATCAGAAAAGAGGTTGATCGGGGAGGGGGGGGCGATCAGAAAAGAGGGTGATCGGGGAGTGGGGAGCGATCAGAAAAGGGGGTGATCGGGGAGAGGGGAGCGATCAGAAAAGAGGGTGATCGGGGAGAGGGGAGCGATCAGAAAAGGGGGTGATCGGGGAGTGGGGGGCGATTAGAAAAGAGGGTGATCGGGGAGAGGGGAGCGATCAGAAAAGGGGGTGATCGGGGAGTGGGGGGCGATTAGAAAAGGGGGTGATCGGGGAAAGGGGGCGATCAGAAAAGGGGGTGATCGGGGAAAGGGGGGGCGATCAGAAAAGGGGGTGATCGGGGAAAGGGGGGCGATCAGAAAAGGGGGTGATCGGGGAAAGGGGGGGCGATCAGAAAAGGGGCAATCAGGGGAGAGGGGGGCGATGGGAAGAGGGGGCAATTGTAAGAGGGGTGATGGGAAGAGGGAGGTGGTTGGAAGAGAGGCGATGGGAAGAGGGGCAATGGGAAGAGGGGCAATGGGAAGAGAGGCAATGGGAAGAGGGAGGTGATTGGAAGAGAGGCGATGGGAAGAGGGGCAGTGGGAAGAGGGGCAATGGGAAGAGGGGCAATGGGAAGAGGGGCGATGGGAAGAGGGAGGTGATTGGAAGAGAGGCAATGGGAAGAGGGGCAATGGGAAGAGGGGCGATGAGAAGAGGGGCAATGGGAAGAGGGAGGTGGTTGGAAGAGGGGCAATGGGAAGAGGGGCAATGGGAAGAGGGGCAATGGGAAGAGGGGCGATGAGAAGAGGGAGGTGATTGGAAGAGGGGCGATGGGAAGAGGGAGGTGATTGGAAGAGGGGCGATGGGAAGAGGGGCGACTTGGAGATGGGTGACGATTGGAAGAGGGGTGATCGGGGGAGGGGGTGGTCAGAAGGAGGATGATCGGGGGAGGGGGTGGTCAGAAGGAGGGTGACCAGGATCAGGGAGGGTAGTGGCTGCAATCGGGGTGGGGATCAGTGATTGGGAAGGGGGGATCGAGGTCGCGATCGGAGGGGGGCCAAGCTGAGGCCAGCAGAGCCCCATGGTTTTAATGTGGGGTTGCGAGGAGCATTCCTGGCCCTCCCAGCTCCACATTCGGGTAAGTATTTTTAACAAACTTACCTTGTTGGTGGTGCCCTCGAGCAGTCCCTTTAAGGACCACCTGTTAGGCCACAAATAGGCCTGGTTTTCCTAAATGTAGCTGGCGCTGTTTGCCTCAGGGCAAACCAGTATTGCAGAGGTGCCTTCATACAGGTGTTATGTCCCTTAAAGGGCCTAATGCCTGTTTTAGGCGCAGGCCCAGGACGCCTATTTTTTTTGCCTACACCAAAATGGCGAGTGGCCCACTTCCCACTTGTAATGAGCGTGCACTTCCTGACCACCATATTGGAGGCTTAGATTCCCATTTAGTATCCGGAAAATGGCTGCAGTGCCGTTGAATTTCTAGGCCTAATTGCCAGTGGGCTATCTCACTGGAAGGATGATATCAAGTGAGCTGAAGGGCCTTCATCAGCCAAATTGATCTCGTGACCTGACATTCGTATCAGGTTAGAATGTAAGTCCAGAAAAGAAAGTTAAAGCAAAAGACCACTTCCCCCATTGAATCGCTGTTGGAAGGTACATGAACAGAAAATGGCTGATAACTGATAATCCATTCCCCCATTGTCACATCTTGGGTGGGATACCAGAGGGGTGCATCAGCTGTGGAACTGCAATGTAACGTAGCCCGAGTCAGCGATTTTAGGAGATGAGGAGAGAAAACCAGGCAAAACAAGAACGATTCAAAGGTTAGGCAGGAGGGAAGAATGCACCAGAGTGGATGAAATAAAGTAAAAGCTCAGGAAAGCAGGAAATTAGGTTTAAAACAAAAAAACCTCAGAGAGAGACTGTAGACAAAGAAAAATAGAAAGGACATTTTGAAAACTTAAATGCGAACTATCAGGAAGCTACTGAAGAAATCGGGTAAAGGACAATTAACTCGAATCGGAATTTGAAAGCTTACACGCACAAGGATCGTGGCCATGACTAGAGATGTGGGACAGGAGATCAGACTCTGCCAGAAGGACAATGCAATAACTCGTGTGCACCTGGGCAGGATGGGATATTGCAAAATATTTATTATTTCATTCCCTCTCCAAATAACTCGTTGATAACCTTCTGTTAAATGAAATTATTGAGCTGTTTACACGTTAGCTGGAAGTCACACTCTGCCATCATTTGATTACTGTAACATGTCTTCTGCTGCTGTGTTACAGGGTTTTGGTCCCCTTGTAACGTACTTCTTTTTTAAGGCCGTATTGCATTGTTTTTATTCTCTTCTGCTTCTTTGTATCATCAACAAGGTGTCAGAAGCTATATATTCCAGAACAAAGGAAAGAGCTTGCATTTATATAGCGCCTTTCATGACCCTAGAATGTCCCAAGCACTTCACAGCCGCTGAAGTACTTTTGAAGTGAAGCCACTGTTGTAATGTAGGAAACACGGCAACCAGATTGCGCACAGCAAGATCCCACAAACAGCAGTGAGTTAACGATCAGATCGCCTGTTTTTTTTTTTAGGTGTTGGTTTAAGGGTAAATATTGGCCAGGGCATCGGGGAGAACGCCCCTGCTCTTTTTCAAAATAGTGCCATGGGATCTTTTACATCCACCTGTGAGGGAAGACAGGGCCTCTGTTTAATGTCTCATCAGACAAACGGCATCTCCGACAGTGCAGCACTCCCTCAGTACTGCACTGGGAGTGTCGGCCTGGATTAGGTGCTTAAGTCCCTGGAGTGGGACTTGAACCCACAACTTTCTGATGCGGAGATGAGAGTGTTCAGTCTTGATTTCATCAGCAGGTCATCAGTTACAAAGGAAATCTGTTTTTTCATTACAATAGGGATTTCACCCTTCTAGATGTCACTGAAGATCATCCCCTAGTTTGGAACTTTCCTTTTTCCTCCACAGATTAGTGTCATCCTCTACTTATGATTGAGCTCATTAATAAACATTTTGTTCAGTTGCTATCCCAGGGCCAGTGCCTCAGGAGAACTGAGCTGTCATATTAAAAGTTTCATCCTCACTAATTGATCTGCGTTCCTTGGTAAGTCACAAGCCATTGTCCAATTTGCAATTTCCAAGTCGACTCTCAGGAATTTCCAATTTAGGTTCTTGTCAGACACATTGTCAAATCCTTTCATCCAGTAGGTTTGTTGCAGACACAGTTTTTTTTTTAATATCCCAAGTGTGACCTAAAGCTTCATTAGCACGCACTCACTTAACTCTTGACTTTCTTTCCTTTACCGTGGGTTTCAATACTTTTCCTCTACAGATGTCAGGCTAATGAGCATTTAATTTCCATCATCATGCCTCTGACCTTTCTTTTATAGATTTGGAAGTCGGATAATTGGAACAGTGTTTGTACCTGGAGGAGAAAAAGTAGAGTAAATGATCGCTCTAACTATGTTAGGTGACAAATCATTATTGTCGCCTTTGACTTGTTCAGGTTATGGCCATTATTACTTTTTAGTTTAGTTTTGCCTTACAGTTCCACTGATTGGGGAAGAGAGTCAGTTTAGGTTCAATTTACTATAACGCCTCAATGAAACCTGGGTTGTGGGGGGGAGTAATTATGACCTTCACCGGCTGGTGGTAATCTGGCGGAGTGGACTTCCCCCCCGCCCTCCCGCATTGTAGAACCTGCCCGATCTTCATCCCATTGATATCAACAATTGGGTGAATTCTATAAGGTGCAGTTGATCTGCTCCACCAAGGTGGTGAAGGTGAAAATTATATCCTTAGTTTTTTTCAATCATTCTTTAGGATGTGGGTATCGCTGGCAAAGCTGGGATTTGTTGCCCATCCCTAGTTGCCCCTTGAGAAGGTGGTGGAGGGCCTTCTTCTTGAACCGTTGCAGTCCGTGTGGTGAAGGTTCTCCCACAGAGCTGTTAGGGAGTGAGTTGCAGGATTTTGATCCAGCAACAATGAAAGAACGGCCGATATACATCCAAGTCGGGATGGTGTGTGACTTGGAGGGGAACTTGGAGGTGATGGTGTTCCCATGCACCTGCTGCCCTCGTCCTTCCAACACCAAGTAACTTTCAAGGAATCGCACACTCACCTGATGAAGGAGAAAGCCTCCGAAAGCTTGTGATTTTCAAATAAAACTGTTGGACTATAACCTGGTGTTGTAAGATTCCTTACATTTGTCCACCCCAGTCCATCACCGGCATCTCCACATCTCGTCCTTCCGGGTGGTAGAGGTTGCAGGTTTGGGAGGTGCTGCGGAAGAAGCCTTGGTGAGTTGCTGCAGTGCATCCTGTAGATGGCACACACTGCAGCCACGGTGCGCCGGTGGTGGAGGGAGTGGATGGGGTACCGATCATGTCGACTGCTTTGTCCTGGATGGTGTCGAGCTTCTTGAATGTTGTTGCAGCTGCACCCATCCAGGTAAGTGGAGAGAATTCAGCACTCTCCTGGCTTGTGCCTTGTAGATGTTGGAAAGGCTTTGGGGAGTCAGGAGGTGAGACACTCACCACAGAATACCCAGCCTCTGACCTGCTCTAGTAGCCAAGGCCGTGGCTGGTCCACTTGAGTTTCTGGTGAATTGTGACCCCCCCCCCCCCACCAGGGTGTTGGTGGTGGGGAACTCGGCGATGGTAATGCCATTGGAAAGTGAGATTAGATTTGGTTCAAAATGGGTTAACTCCCAGAAAGAACCAATTTATGCAGGATGTTGATTTGGACCAATAGCTGGAGTACCAAACAAAATGGCTCTCAGAATTGTACATTCTCACAATACTATATCGGTTTCAGACAATGGGGAGGTTGTTATGAAATTGCAAAGATTGTCACATCCCTAATGCTAGTGAGGTGCCCAAGGCAGTGTTGGGAGGGGGGGCTTAGCTAAGCAGGTAACATGGTTGCCATGGCTCCCACACCAAGGAAGAGAGGTTTCTCAATCAAGGTAGTAAGTTTGATTGGCAGCTTAGCAAACCAATCCTCAACACAGATAGCTGGGTCAGGAGGGGTCAGAGGTCACCTTTGTCTTTCTTCCTCTCTCTGAAGGGTCCAGGATTGAGTCAGCCATAGTCAGAGAATGGCCAAGGGGGGGATCTCGCTTTCTGTTGACACTGGTCAGTCCAGCGATGTTGACCAGGTGAGGTAGGCCCATAAACAAAGGGCAAAGTTTGCTTGTTTATTATTTTAATGTTATGAGGAGCGATAGGAAATAGGTAAATCTTGCTGTGAAAATGGTATTCTGTTAATTTTGTATATTTCATGTAAAATAAACCAGTTTGTTGGTTTAGAGTTGGCCTTGTCACACCAGAATGTTTGTCAGTCTGCCTTCTGAGGGGAGAACCCGCATGGTGGTATGTATGAGATCATAGTATCCAGTATACACGAGGAGGAGTGTTATTGTTACAGCCCTGGGTCATGCTATCGTTTAACTAGATATGGAGCAGTGAAGGTAAACTCCAGTTCATAGGGGACATGAGGTCTACTGACAGGACTGAAAGAGGGTGAGGCTAGGCTGGTAGCGGCAGACGGGTACGGTAGCGTAGTGGTTATGTTACTGGGCTAGTAATCCAGAGGCCTGGACTAAAATCCAGAGTCACGAGTTCAAATCCCGCCACGGCGGCTGGCGAATTTAAATTCAATTAATTAAATAAAAATCTGGAATTAAAATACTAGTATCAGTAATACTAATAATAGCCATGAAACTACCGGATTGTTGTAAAAACCCATCTGGTTCACTAATGTCCTCTAGGGAAGGAAACCTGCCGTCCTTACCCGGTCTGGCCTATATGTGACTCCAGACCCACAGCAATGTGGTTGATTCTTAATTGCCCTCTTAGGGATGGGCAATAAATGCCGGCCTTGCCAGCGACGCCCACATCCCGTGAACAAATAAAAAAAAGACGGTTATTTTGTGGAGCACTCCTGCTCCTTCCGACTCCACAAAAAACAACATTTCGGATGTTCTGTGGCACTTCTTGTGAGCGGCCTCTGGCGGTCCCTTTAAGGATCCCTGGTTAGTCTGTCCAAGAACCGGAAATGCACATCGCAAGCCCTGAATAGTGTGAAGGAATTTACCAATCTGGGTCTGAAATGGGCGCGAGTGCCCCATTGCAATATTGAAAAGATTCCTGTGGTTATTTCAGGCAGCCGCCAGGGCCACCTAAAAAAAAAAGGCTCCAGCAAATTTAGAAGTGGCCTGAACTCTCGTGCAGATCAGGCGCAGGCCTCTGCCCTGCTAAACTAGTTATCATTGCGCCCGTAAAATAGCCACCACAATGTCAAATTTAGACCCCTATTACATATACTGTGAGGACACAACAAGGCTAGAAGTTGGAAAAAAATATCTTTCCCAATTAAGTAATGGAAAGGTGAACGGGCTCCCATCAACAACAGCTGAAGCTGTGACAATTACTGATTTGAGAATGAGCTGGATAAATATACAGGATTTAAAATTTCACCGTGCGATGTTTTGGGGGAGAAAAGGGACAGAAGGATGTGCTGATAGGGTGAGATGAAGTAGGGAGGGAGGAGGCTGGAGTGGAGCATAAACACCGGCATGGACCGAATGGCCTGTTTCTGTGCTGTACATTCGATGTAATTCTAGTAACTATTGAACGAGTTTATGCAAATTTCTTCGTCCACTATTTTAATAAAGCTTGGATTTTAGAAGTCTGGAGGTTATATGAGGAAGGAATAACTGAGGGCGATGAGGAGTTCCAAAGTGTGAAAGTCTGGGAAAGATTGAGTTAGAGTAGGTGACTGTGCAACGAGCCTTAATTTGAACCCAGTGAAGATTTGGGAGGAAGAATAGTTACCAGTCTGGGTCTGAAATGGGCGCGGGTGCCCCATTGCAATACTGAAAAGAGCCCTGCGCTTATTTCAGGCAGCCGCCAGGGCCACCTGCTTGAAGTCTAGAGAGAGGAGGTACAAGTAACAGTGACCATAAACATTGATAAGGTAAAGCTGATCCTTTTGCTGAACCTGGTGCCTCACACGAGGGTGTGGTTCCACCTTTCAGCACCTCATCCAATGACCATTCTTCATGAGTGAGCCTAGATCATGAGTGCAGGGAGGGGCTATTCAACCAGAGGGAGCAACACAGTCATGCCCAATCCTGTCCGATCCAGATGGCTACGCAGTTTCCAACAAGTGTCACGGCACGATGATCAGGAGTGAGAATTCGAGCTAATATTTCCCTCACTCAAGCCCAGAGCCGGGAGACTCACTGCACCACCCCAATTGCTCCCTGGCTGACAGGGCTGACTATCTATTGTAAATAAAAATGTTACAAAAATCTTCTCCTTTATTATCTCCAATCATTCTTCAAGATTGTTATGCACTGTAGTCGCAGTGCAAACACTAGGATCAAAGATGTGGAGATGCCGGTGATGGACTGGGGTTGACAATTGTAAACAATTTTACAACACCAAGTTATAGTCCAGCAATTTTATTTTAAATTCACAAGCTTTCGGAGGCTTCCTCCTTCGTCAGGGGATTTTCACATCGTTCACCTGACGAAGGAGGAAGCCTCCGAAAGCTTGTGAATTTAAAATAAAATTGCTGGACTATAACTTGGTGTTGTAAAATTGTTTACAAGGATCAAAGAATAAGCTCTTATTTTATGAGTTACAGGTATATATAATTTTTACAACTTTAACTGTGTATAGGTCCATTCTTTGGTGAATGAAAGATTTTCTGACACTTTAGGAAGGATGTCAAGGCCTTGGAGAGGGTGCAGAGGAAATTTATCAGAATGGTACCAGGGATGAGGGACTTCAGTTAGATGGAGAGACTGGAGAAGCTGGGATTTTTCTCCTTGGAGCAGAGAAGATTAAGGGGAGATTTATTAGTGGTGTTTTTTTTATTTGTTCATGGGATGTGGGCGTCGCTGGCAAGGCCAGCATTTATTGCCATTCCCTAATTGCCCTTGAGAAGGTGGTGGTGAGACGCCTTCTTGAACCGCTGCAGTCCGTGTGGTGAAGGTTCTCCCACAGTGCTGTTAGGAAGGGAGTTCCAGGATTTTGACCCAGCGACGATGAAGGAACGGTGATATATTTCCAAGTCGGGATGGTGTGTGACTTGGAGGAGAATGTGCAGGTGGTGTTGTTCCCATGTGCCTGCTGCTCTTGTCCTTCTCGGTGGTAGAGGTCATGTGTTTGGGAGGTGCTGTCGAAGAAGCCTTGGCGAGTTGCTGCAGTGCATCCTGTGGATGGTCCACACTGCAGCCACAGTGCGCCGGTGGTGAAGGGAGTGAATGTTTAGGGTGGTGGATGGGGTGCCAATCAAGCGGGCTGCTTTGCCCTGGATGGTGTTGAGCTTCTTGAGTGTTGTTGGAGCTGCACTCATCCAGGCAAGTGGAGAGAATTTCATCACACTCCTGACTTGTGCCTTGTAGATGGTGGAAAGGCTTTGTGGAGTCAGGAGGTGAGTCACTCGCCGCAGAATACCCAGCCTCTGACCTGCTCTTGTGGCCACAGTATTTATGTGGCTGGTCCAGTTAAGTTTCTGGTCAGTGGTGACCCCCAGGATGTTGATGGTGGGGGATTTGGCGATGGTAATGCCGTTGAATGTCAAGGGGAGGTGGTTAGACTCCCTCTTGTTGGAGATGGTCATTACCTGGCACTTGTCTGGCGCAAATGTTACTTGCCACTTATCAGCCAAAGCCTGGATGTTGTGCAGGTCTTGCTGCATGCGGGCTCGGATTGCTTCATTATCTGAGGGGTTGTGAATGGAACTGAACACTGTGTAATCATCAGCGAACATCCCCATTTCTGACCTTATGATGGAGGGAAGGTCATTGATGAAGCAGCTGAAGATGGTTGGGCCTCGGACACTGCCCTGAGGAACTCCTGCAGCAATGTCCTGGGGCTGAGACGATTGGTCTCCAACAACCACTACCATCTTCCTTTGTGCTAGGTATGACTCCAGCCACTGGAGAGTTTTCCCCCTGATTCCCATTGACTTCAATTTTACTAGGGCTCCTTGATGCCACACTCGGTCAAATGCTGCCTTGATGTCAAGGGCAGTCACTCTCACCTCACCTCTGGAATTCAGCTCTTTTGTCCATGTTTGGACCAAGGCTGTAATGAGGTCTGGAGCTGAGTGGTCCTGGCGGAACCCAAACTGAGCATCGGTGAGCAGGTTATTGGTGAGTAAGTGCCGCTTGATAGCACTGTCGACGACACCTTCCATCACTTTGCTGATGATTGAGAGTAGACTGATGGGGCGGTAATTGGCCAGATTGGATTTGTCCTGCTTTTTGTGACAGAACATACCTGGGCAATTTTCCACATTGTCGGGTAGATGCCAGTGTTGTAGCTGTACTGGAACAGTGTTCAAAATGATAAGAGGTTTGGATAGAGTAAATAGGAGAAACTGTTTCCATTGAACGGAGGTGTCAGTAAAAGAACCAAAGGGGAGATGAGGAGAAATTTTTTTACGCAGCACGTTTTTATGATCTGGATTACGCTGCCTGAAAGGGCGGTGGAAGCAGATTCAATAGTAACTTTCAAAAGCGAATTGGATAAATACTTGAAAAGGAAAACATTTACAGGGTTGTGAGGAAAGAGCAGGGGAGTGGGATTAATTTGATAGCTCTTTCAAAGAGCCAGCACAGACACAATGGGCCAAATGGCCTCCTACTGTGCTGTATGATTCTGTGAAGGAGGCTACTGTCATAATCTCCCCCGATGGTTCAGTGAGTTTAAGCAGTGGTTGAACTACACAGACCGGCATTGTACCTGGTTTGTGTTAATTTATCTTAGCCGGGTGATCTCAGCATTCCTGGTTTCGGCAAAGGACAATCAATCAATCAGTTACCATTCCTGCCGCTGATCAATGACCTGCTGGGAGCTCATGTGTGTGGACTTTGGAGGAGGATAGGATTGGGTTTGACTGTGGTACCCGCTCCACAACAAGCCTGGTCGCACTCCTCACTGCCAAGGCTCACACATACAAAATGTCTGAGGTATTGAAAATCACCTTCAGGATAGATGGAGAGGGGAATTAGCAGAAAAAAGAGATAATAAAAATACAGCAAACCATTAATGCCTTGTTTTGGCAATTTTGGAATTGGATTTCAACCATGTTCATCGGACCTGATAATCAGGATGTCACAGTTAAATTTGTGGCCAAAATTGAAAAGATGGGAATTCTTTGGAAGATGGGAATATTTTCTTCTGACTACAAACAGGTTTTTGGAGATGTTTATTTCCTCTTTCTCCCACTTGCCTAAATCCTCAGTCCCAACTACAAAGGAGCTGGCTCACCAGCCTGGCTAACGGGAGGAGCTCCCTTACTAAACTGTTCTCAACATTCCTCCCTCGACCATCACCAAAAAATGGATGAATCGATCCTTCATCTCATTGCTGTTTATGAGACCTTGCTGTGCATAAAACTTGCTGCCACGTTTTCCATAGACAACAGACATTGCTCTTCAAGTTAATCCTTTGGGAATGAAGCGCTTTGAAACATTTCTGAGAGAAATAATAAAGGACTATATAAACCCGAGCCTTTTTTTTTGTCTACTTGAAAAGGAACATATAGGAACAGGAGGAGGCCATTCAGCCCCTCGAGCCTGTTCTGCCTTCAATTAAATCATGGCCGATCTATATCTTAACACCATTTAAGCGCCTTGGTTCCATATCTCAATACCCTTACCCAACAAAATCTATCAATCTCAATTTTGAAATGTTCAATTGACCCCCAGGCTCAACAGCTTTTTTGGGGGGGAAGAGAGTTCCAGATTTCCACTCCCCTTTGTGTGAAGAAGTGCTTCCTGATTTCACCCCTGAACGGCCTGGCTCTAATTTTAAGGTTATGCCCCCTTGTTCTGGACTCCCCCCCCCAGCAGAAATAGTTTCTCTCTATCTACCCTATCAAATCCTTTAATCATCTTAAACATCTCAATCAGATCACCCCTTGATCCTCTACACTCAAAGGAATACAAGCCTAGTCTATGCAACCTGTGCTCATAATTTAATCCTTTTAGCCCCGGTTTTGTTCTGGTGAATCTGCACTGCACCCCCTCCAAAGCCAATATATCCTTCCTGAGGTGCCCAGAACTGAACGCAATATCTCCAGATGGGGTCTAACCAGAGCTTTATACAACTGTAACACAACTTTCTCCCCTTTGTATTCTGTCCCCTTGAGATAAAGTCTAACAATAGACTCCCTTCACATCTATAGCATTGACAGGGGAAAAAAATAAATACCACTTAATAGGCCAGTGATCTACTTCAACAAAGTTTATAGTTTAAAGAAGAAAGAAAACAAGACAAATGGGACAGTTCATTAACAGCCTTGAACACAACGGATATGTTGACAATGCAAGTTAATACAGTGTGGCCTTTCACATGCTGCATCCAATACATTTATTAGGTTGAGGAAATACAGGGGTGTGTAACATTGCAGGGGGTATCTCAGTCCAAGGCTAATAGATAGATATATATATATACAACTTTTAGGCAGAGGTTGACAGAAAATAAAAGGATGTTATTTACAGTGTATAAAACAGTGACTCTCATTTACAAGGAACTAAAAATGTCACCGAAACTTTCACTTCACAACATGTTTGTTTTTGGAGTTTGACACTGAAGGGTTTCCACTCCTGATTAATAGAGGAAAAAGGCTGTTCGTAGTTTTCAATTCAGTAGGACATTCTTCAGAGATTCTGTTTAAAACAAAAATTGGAGCAGTTAGTCCATGCAGACCTTTTTATTATCAGACGTTCGGCAGATCCAGAGAAATTTCAGCCTCTCCGGGCAGGCCATTTAAAAAAAAAACAGTTTACGCAAATTTATATTACAGCCACATCAGGAGTATTTTTTTTCAGGAATAGGCATAGGCCATTCAGCCCCTCGAGCCTGTTCCGCCATTCAATTAAATCATGGCTAATCGGTATCTTAACTCCATCTACCCGCCTCGGTTCCGTAACCCTTAATACCCTTGTCCAAAAATATCAATCTCAGTTTTGAAATTTTCAATTGACCCCCAGCCTCAACAGCTTTTTGGGGGAGAGAGTTCCAGATCTCCACTCCCCTTTGTGTGAAGAAGTGCTTCCTGACATCACCCCTGAACGGCCGAGCTCTAATTTTAAGGTTATGTCCCCTTGTTCCGGACTCTCCGTCCAGAAAAATCTAAACTTCTCTCATTAACTATATGCAAAATGAAACTCTGACCATTGATTTTTGGTTATGGGAGGTATCGCATACACAGTACAGTATTACATATTATTACATAGAATTTACAGCACAGAAACAGGTCCATGCTGCTGTTAATGCTCCACAAGAGGCTCCTCCCACCTTACTTCATCTCACCCTATCAACACAGTCTTCTATTCCTTTCTCTCTCATCTAATTATCTAGCTTCCCCTTAAATGCATCTGTGTTATTCGCCTCAACTATTCCATGAGAAAGCAAGTCCCATATTCTCACCACTCTCTGGGTAAAGAAGTTTCTCCTGAATTCCCTGTTGGATTTATAAGTCTGTATCTTATATTTATGGCCCCTAGTTTCGAACACCCCCACAAGTGGAAAAATCTTCTCTACATCTATCCTATCGAAACCCTTTCATAATTTTAAAGACCTCTATCAGGTCACCTCTGAGAGAAAAGAGCCCCAGCCTGTTCAATCTTTGCTGATAGTTATAAGTTCTGGTAGCATCCTTGTAAATCTTTTTTGCACCTTCTCCAGTGCATCTTTATCCTTTTTGTAAAATGGAGACCAGAACAGAACTGAGTGTAATTCAATAGGTGATGCATTGCATTGCCAGCAAAGGAGAGGGTCTATGACACACCAATCCCAGTCTAAACTGTGTCCAAAATCTTCCCATCCAAATGTACAGCGAGTGGATGGTCTCTAATTTGATGTAATTGGCCTGTACTAAACCTGCCCCTACACACAGTAAATAAACAGATACTAGGAAAGAAACTCCTTCACCTCAATCAGTGCGCATGGGGGAAAAATATTGGTAAGAAAATATCGGCATTGTAAAACCATCAATTTTAATTCTATAAAAGCCCAATGAGAATAGTTCAAGTTGAACACTGCTTGCTGAAGAAGACATCTTGTGAATAATTTTCAAATGATGAAAATGGTGCATTACTTCTCAACTGCTCCACAGCATTATATCTATATTAATCTGCCTAGATCGGCTACAATACATTCTAGGGGAAGTGGAATGATCCTGCACTCACAGCGAAGAACTGCAGTCAAAGAGAGCATTGGTCGATAAATTGACACTACGCCATCGTATCCCTAACTGTAACTCATGTTCCCGTTGAGAGTATCTCACAGCTGGGAGCATGGGATCAGTGAATTTACCCTTTTGTCTACAACAAGCCTCTCTAAAGCAGCAGTGATACAATACTGTTATTGCCAGTGTTACAGAATTGAGAACAGTGAGTCTTTGAGATACACAGTCACACAGATTTAAATTAATGTAGCTTTTTACTTTTAATTCATTCTGTGGATGTGGGCATCGCTGGCAAGGCCGGCATTTATTTCCCATCTCTAGTTGCCCTGAGATGGGACCACTTTCTTAAACCGTTGGTTTGATACAATGGAGTGGCTTGCTAACCCACTTCAGTTAAGAGTGGTGTGGGACTGGAGTCACATAGGCCCAGACCGGGTAAGGACGGCAGGTTTCCTTCCCTAAAGGACATTAGTGAACCAGTTGGGTTTTTACGACAATCTGGCTGCTGTTAAACCATAGTGCACCTGCAATGAGTCTATCCAGACCCGAGCATTGTACCTTAGTGAAAGAAAGAATTGCATTTATATAGTGCCTTTCATGACCTCAGGATGTCCCAAAATACTTTACAACCACTTTTGAAGTGTATTCCCTGTTGTAATGTAGGAAATGTGGCAGCCAATTTACGCACAGCAAGATCCCACAAACAGCAATGAGATAATGACCAGATAATCAGTTTTAGTGATGTTGGGTTGAGGGATAAATATTGGCCAGTAATTGGGGAGAACTCCCCTGATTTTCTTTAAAATAGTGCCAAGGGATCATTTACACCCACCTGAGAGGGCAGATGGGGCCTCAGTTTAATGTCTCATCTGAAAGACGGCACCTCCAACAGCATAGCACTACCTCAGTACTGCACTGACGTGACAGACTAAATTTTGTGCTCAAGGCCCCGGAGAGGGACTCGAACCTACGACCTTCTGACTCAGGTGAGAGCTGCCACTGACCTGCAATGAGTCTATCTAGACTTAACCGGTATATACTTTATTGAATTTACAATGCATATCTCCAGACCAGCTCCTTTACCATAATGGGCCAGCAACCAATTGTTTTACAACACTATATGAAATTCCTAAGATTGATGTATTTTTATGCAACTGGGTGGGAGACTGTTAATTTTAAGCAGGTACAACCGTCGTGAACTGTCTCCCAGTCTCATACATGAAGCTTGGTGGAGACATCTGTACTTACCAAAGCTGGAAGATGATTCAACAACTCATCAGCCGTCACACTTTCATAGTTCTCAACAAACGGAGACGTGTCTGAGAGATTGGCCAAGTTTAGTTCTTCTTGGCTGTTGACAGATCAGAAACAGTGGTTGGGCACACTTAGAATAATGATGGTGATAGTAATCATTTTCATTGACATTGATTTATTATTTATAACTTTATTGAAACACACAGAAGGATAATTTAAAAAATAGGTGTAACAATGATGTCTAATCAACTCAAAGGAAATCTAGATGATAAGATGGAATCCTTTGAATGGTACATTACAGAAAATGATTTGATCACTATACTATTGTATTCTAATTATTGCTCCGTCATTAAGCCACTTGTGCGAGAAAGGCATTTTGTTAAGCTGTGTCCTTGCTGTAACAAACACACTTTAGGTTGGATTTGTTATGCACATTTTGGGAACTCAAACTGATGTGAGTTGGCCTATTGGAGGGGCTCTCACACCTCAGGGTGTGAGTGTGCTTTGTAGTCTCCTGAATTATACTGGCACGGAAACAAAGCTATAAGATTAGAAAAAAACTTGCATTTATATAGCATCTTTCACAACCTCAGGACGTCTCAAAGTGCTTCACAGTCAATGAAGTACTTTTGAAGTATAGTCACTGTTGTAATGTAGGAAATGCGGCAACCAATTTGTGCACAGCAAGGTCCCACAAACAGCAATGAGATAATGACCAGATCATCTGTTTTAGTGATGTTGTTTGAGGAATAAACATTGGCCCAGGACACCGGGAAGAACTCCTCTGCTCTTCTTTAAATAGTGTCTAGGAATCTTTTACGTCCTCCCGAGGGGGCAGATGGGGCCTCGGATTAACATCCCATTCGACAGTGCAGCACTCCCTCAGTACGGCCCCGCAGTGTCAGCCTGGATTATGTGCTCAATTCTCTGGAGTGGGCATGAACCCAGAGACAAGAGTGCTACCCACTGAGCCATGGCTGATACCTGGTTAAATGCAAGATATTTAGGATGGAGAGAAGGATAAACTTTATTACACAGATTGTTGCAGGGCAGTGAAATGCACTATTGGAGTTAGTGATTGAAGAAAACACCACGTGAACATTTAAGAATAAAATAGATAAGTAGAGAAAGGTGGATAAAGGAATATGGGAACAGAGTGGGCTCATGGGATTAGGACGACTGCGAGTGTGGAGGATAGACACCAACACTGGTTGGGCTGAACAGGTTGTAACTTCTATGTAATTTTAGACCAGTGCACACCCTTAAAGAAATTTGAATTGACACAACAGTGGCGGTACACGTCTAGCCTTACTACCTCTTGACCGCTCTGATCTTTGGCCCAGGTTTATTTCCAGTACCTTCTCTTGCCGGCCAGTAAGCTATTGAGGTATTTTTTCACTGCCATCTGTTTTCGGATGCGGCTGTAGTTATCAGTGAAGACGGCATCGGAGTGGCGTTTGACCGGAGTCTGTTCATCCAGGGCACTGTTTGTCACCAATAAGAGTGTCATCAGTCTAAGGTACCCGGACCAAGCACATGGGTCAGTAAAAGATTAAAAATTCCCACCTTTAAACCTCTCCCATCCCAATAACAAATCACCCACGACAAGATTTCAGGGAACTCTTATTGCGAGAATATTTCTTAACAAGGGGGAAGAATTCCATGGCTCACAATGTAAAACCCCTCCTCTCAAATAGACATACTGAACAGAGGAAATCGTCAGCAAATTGTATACAGGGTCTAGCATGGTGCATATAGAGAGCATGACATTTTACAAGTAGAACTGAAAGAATCCCAAGATTGTTTTACCAAAAAGATAAAGTGTACTGTACAATACGGAGGGGGGTTCTATGGTCACAATAGGTCAGAAATTACCCGTTGCCACAATAGCAAAGGCTTAGCTTATGACAGGACATATTTTCTTGGGTTTGTGCCTGGGTACACTAGAACACCTGGGTACACTAGAACACCTGGGTACACTAGATATCGGGGAATGGGCTGGGTCCAAATACACACCTGTAAAGGAACCCAAGGGATTTTCCACCATTAAGTTAAAAGTATGCTTTTTCTTTTTGGTAAAACAATCTCATGATTCTTTCAGCTCTACTGGTAAAATGTCATGTTATCTGTCTGCACCATGCTATATCCTGTTAACTACTGAAATCACATACTCAAGAATCATTTGTTCAGCACTTTAAACCATCCCATTATTTAGTATGTTTAAAATTGGAGTGTAGCCCTCCTACTAGACACTTTTAAACTCTGGGTATCCACCGAGAGTGGTCAGTGTTTGTGATCTCACTCCTGGTTCCAACCTTTCCGTGCATCTGTACATTTCAAATCGATTGAATCTCAGACTAAACGCAAGAGAATCACCAGTGACTTGTGTCTCCCCCAACTCCCTGAGCCCACATGTTTCCCCCCCCCTCCCTGAGCCCACATGTTTCCCCCCCTCCTCCCTGAGCCCACATGTTTCCCCCCCTCCTCCCTGAGCCCCCATGTTTCCCCCCCTCCTCCCTGAGCCCACATGTTTCCCCCCCTCCTCCCTGAGCCCACATGTTTCCCCCCCTCCTCCCTGAGCCCACATGTTTCCCCCCCTCCTCCCTGAGCCCACATGTCATCCCCCCTCCTCCCTGAGCCCACATGTCATCCCCCCTCCTCCCTGAGCCCACATGTCATCCCCCCTCCTCCCTGAGCCCACATGTCATCCCCCCTCCTCCCTGAGCCCACATGTCATCCCCCCTCCTCCCTGAGCCCACATGTCATCCCCCCTCCTCCCTGAGCCCACATGTCATCCCCCCTCCTCCCTGAGCCCACATGTCATCCCCCCTCCTCCCTGAGCCCACATGTCATCCCCCCTCCTCCCTGAGCCCACATGTCATCCCCCCTCCTCCCTGAGCCCACATGTCATCCCCCCTCCTCCCTGAGCCCACATGTCATCCCCCCTCCTCCCTGAGCCCACATGTCATCCCCCTCACTCCCTGAGCCCACATGTCATCCCCCTCACTCCCTGAGCCCACATGTCATCCCCCTCACTCCCTGAGCCCACATGTCATCCCCCTCACTCCCTGAGCCCACATGTCATCCCCCTCACTCCCTGAGCCCACATGTCATCCCCCTCACTCCCTGAGCCCACGTGTCATCCCCCTCACTCCCTGAGCCCACGTGTCATCCCCCTCACTCCCTGAGCCCACGTGTCATCCACCCTCCTCCTTGAGCCCACATGTTCCCCTCCCAATTCCCTGAGCCCACATGTCTACATACCTGACTCTTTTTCCTATCAGTGATTCTAAATATCTCCTGGCAGATAACTGGCCCAGGAGTTTGCTGTACCCACTGGTGAAAAGTCCATCAGCGTGTCGCGTTGTCCTAGGGAAAGGGGGGGAAAAGAAACACAGACAGTTTGAATATATGGGATTTGGGTGATTTATAGAAAGAATGATAACAATGAAAATAACAACCAAAATTGGAAATCTGAAATGCAAACACTGTTGGAAACACGCGATAGGTGGACCAGTATCTGAAGGAAGAGGTTCCTGGTCTGCTCCCCCAATCAGCCATCCTTCCCTTCAGGTGCATAACCCACTTGCTGCTTATTTCCAACAATTACACTCTCTCTCTCTCTCTCTCTCTCACTCACTCACACACCCACCAGCGAACTGTTTGCTCGGTATGGATGGCCCGGCTCTACTCAGATTCTCGATAATAGTGAAAGATTTATTTACTAGACCTATCAAATAAGCTGCTTAAACAACATTTTTGAGATGTACAATATTTGGAAGCTCTTGGACAGTGTGGGTCACTGACCTCGGGATGCCTGCAGATAACTGGTAATAGAGTTTGTCACTGTCAGGCAAGGGGCTTTGGTAAACGTCACTTTCGGCTTTCACTGGTAACTGATCCTCATCGGTCTGTCCATCGATCCCAACCGTATTTCCCAGTCTAGGAATTAGAAGTAAACAGGGATCAGTCCAACCGTAAGCAGCACCAGTGTAAACACGTACAGCACCAGCCCAACCATAAATAGCCCCGGTCGAGGTATCAACGGAATCGTTCCAACCATAAGCATCGGCAATATCGCTATAAACAGCACCTGTCCAACCAGAAACAGAAACGGTATTCCCGTCAACAGTATAGTCCAGCTATCTACAGCTGGAGCTGAACTATAAACGGCACCAGTCCAAATTATAAATATCAATCCAAACCATAGAGAGTATTAGTCCAAACTGTAAACAGAATCGGACCAAGAAAAAGCCAAATTCGTCCAAAGCCAAATCGACTGATATTAAGGGCAGAATGTACACGTGTAGCGACTACATTAATACAGTCATAAAGCTTTTCGGGCGTTTCCGATTTCCCCGACATACGGACTGGAGTAAATCTTGAATCATTTACCAGTGTACCCCCCCGCACAGGGTCGCACCAGTTCTCTCCCACCAACATCCTCTCCAAACTGAAGAGGGAGTTAGCAATATCTAGACAGCAGAATACTCTGCAGAAAGAAAAGCTTCCTCTCCGCCCATTATATTTTGGCAAATGCTGAGAAGGAAGTTGCAAACTTTACTATCTAGTGCTTTCCACGCGTAACAACATTGTATAAAGTGCTACAGTGTAGGGTTATCCACCAGGTGGGGAGCCCAGCTCGCATTCACTCCTAATCCCAGAGTGATCCCAGATCAAAACAAAATGCAGAGGAACTCGCCGTGCGTTCTCTTTTACACTGAATGAACACACAAATCGATCATTCGGTCTAACTGGTCCATGCTCCACACGAGCCTCCTCCCACCGCTCTTCATCTCACCTTATCAGCATATCCTTCTATTCCTTTCTCCCTCATGTGTTTATCTAGCTTCCCCTTAAATGCACCTATGCTATTCGCCTCAACTCCAACTGTAGTTATATCGTTCAATGTGCTGACATTCATTAATTAGCATTACCATGGTGCTTAATGTGATGAAGATAAATCAGCCCAAATGCAGTGAATGATCTAAAGATATGATTATCTTCTACCCCCATTCTCTCAACTCTTGTTGAAAAAGCAAAAGTTCCGGGCACGAAACTGAGATGGCCAGTGTCCCAGGGAAGTTTATGGACCATATATAAATATATATATCACCGACCGATCCAAGCCCCGTGGCTCTGGCTCTATATAAAGTATCATCCCCTCTCCCTCCTCCGAGACTGATTGTGGGGCTGTTCCCTTTCATGTCCACGTGCAATTGTTTTATTTTAGAGTTGGTGCTATAGAAGTTTCGAGATTCTAATACCATTGCCTACATTGGTTCCGGACTTCTTGTGAAAAGCCCTCGTTGCTATAGTTTGGTTGGTTAAAAATAAGGACTGTCCTGTCCCCAGGTCGCTGCACCTTCTCGGGGGAGAAGGAACACTTACCTTAAGTTTGAGTAAGTTCCGAGAGCCGGGAACCCTGTTCCTCGGGAGCAGAGAACATTGAGGAGAGCGAAAAGCGACACAAAGTGGGAGCTCAATCTAATCACCATCGCTTCGGATCCTGAAATCCAAGAAAGGGGCGCGTTACTCCATAAATCCATTCACAACAACCTTCTCCCTCCCTCCCTCCCCTCCCCTCCTCTAGTCTCACTCTGCCGAACAGTTTCACATCTGCATTCGTATTGAATATCAAGGAAGTGAATTACATCTTTTTTTAAAAAGAGCGTACTGAAGTCAGTCCTGAAAACAAGTTTGCTTTCAGAAATGGACCAGGACATAAACTATCCAAAGTTCTAACTTATTATCTACTCAAACCATTTAATTTAAGATTTTAAATCTATCATATCGGCTGAAATTACATAGAAAATGCATTGTTAAAATAGGGTGCGTTTTTACATAGCTCCATCAAAGATTTAAAATTGAAACGCTTACCAGACACGATGTGCTACTTGGCGTTGAGTTGGTGTTAGCTGCTGTCCTTGGTGCTGAAATGGAGAACTCGTCTCTGTCTCTGTCTCTCCCCGAAGTCCCTTTGTATCTCTTTCGGTGTCTCTTTAGCTGTTGTCTCTCTTATAGGGAAGTCGAGATCCGTTAGCTCTCCCCAACCCCCTCGGCTGGAACTCTGACACTCGACACCCAGAAACTTCCTGGTTTTATACTACAGGGCAAGTCGCCGTGCACAAAGGGCAGGCACGCTTCCGTTCCAAAATAATACATAAATACATATATAAAGACGTCATCGGCATTCCCTGAGGAATGGGAGCGCGTAGTCAGAGCCCGGTTGGCAACTTGATGAAGGAGGTGCCTGCAATGAACGATTAACACCACAGAGGCCAGGTCCCTCTCATCCATCCGCGAATTAGAGTGAACAATCTTGTAACTCCCAAACTTTCCCCTGCTTACTTTATCCATTTGTATGTGTACGTGTGAATCTGTATGCGTGTGTTTTAACAGTTCGAGAGCCCTACCGTTTACACCCAGATAGATTGCTTGCACAACTGAGTAATGTCAATACAACAAAGTAATCTGAGTAATGGAACGTGAACCCAATGGGATTTGTGCACATTTAGTTATATCTCTGATATTCGCAACCAAGTATTATGACTGCCTCAAATTTGTTAGACTATAAGATCATGATATATATAAAATGATCTTATCAGGGATTAAATTATACTTCAAATGATACATTGGGTATCATCAAGACCAAACTGATCAAAGAGACAATTAATCTCGGTTGAAAACTGCTTCGTTGTATCTTGTGAGTGGTACAATTGCATGGTAAGTCAATGGTCTAAATGTACTGTATTACCGTGTTTAGCAAAGATTGGTCGATACCTTGGGTGGGTTACTAAATGTAATCTAATTGAGGGGTTCACGTGCGGAATAGTGGATATGGGAAGTACGCCACAGGCTGGAATCTAATCAAAGAGTTTAGAGAATTTGTACACAAAATGTCTGAAAATGAATTAGAGGCTGTCATATAAGTAAGAGGTTCCAATTGCTTTTATATAAGAATACCTAGAATTAGGGCTGCAGAAATTCGTAAATATAAGGGTAGCAAAGTCATAATTGGCAACTGGCATTGGCCACCAAGTGAAGATGGCCAGGTAGAAAGCTATTATTACAAGTAGGAGAGATGTGAGAAATGTTCAAATGTTTTATATATAGAGGAAGGATTGCAGGGCACTAATCTGATCAACGGGTTCAGATGATCTGTATGTAGAGTAATGGATACCCGCGAGTGAGTTACAGGCTGGAACTTAATCCAGGGGCTTAGATCGTTTATATATAGAATAATGGATATCTGGGAGTGGGTTATAGTCTGGAAATTAATTGGATGATTCCTACATAGAAAATAATGGATACCTCCAGGATTAGTTATAACTGGAATCTAATAAAAATATTCAATTTGTGTATATATATATGTGGATACCTGAGAGTGAGTTACAGGCTACAATCTAAGATTCAAAATGAAGAAAAGACTGACATATTTATATAGCGCCTTTCACGACGTCGCAAAGCGCTTTACGGACAATTAAGTACTTTTAAAGTGTAGCCACTGTTGTAATGTAGGAAATTCAACTGAATTATATGTGGAATATACCTGGGAATTAGCAATCTAATAATGAGTCCTACTAATCTTACAATCTGCTGGAATCAATCTTGAGAGATTGACAAGTCACTGGGATGATTTCCCCCCCACACAAGAGATCAGATAGTATCCTCCACGTTATTGATAACTGAATAAAATCCCACTCAAGAATTAACAACAATGATCTAATTTCTTCAGTAATAATGAACAGCTGATTAATGAGTTAATATGCATGACATTTTTGCTTTTTATCACCATTCACCCATAAATCATACAAAAGATTCGTTTTGTACCATGTTTCTTTTATGTTTAAAGTGGACCATTAAATGCAATGGGGAGATTTTCCTTTGTCCTCTACGTGTAATCGATTTTTGAACCCATTTAGAATTAAGTTTACGATTTCGTTATACATAAGCGCACAGACACGATCTTCCCCATTGTGTTGCCATGTTTGTTTGCGTCATTGAATTCAAACTATGATTTTAGTCAGATCTTCAAGCGGAAGTTGAAGTATATTCCACTGACATGCATTGAAAGATGATCGGGTGATATATTTTGAAGGATATGTACTATTTTTTTCCACGGAGGGCACATTTGACGTGTTTGGAATTAAATGCAATTAGAAAGTCGATTACAAATCATTATCTTTATGACGTTACAGAAGCTGGGGACGGTGACATTGAAATTAAGGCTGTCCAGATGTCCATCTAGAAACAAACTTCTAGGAAAAGTTCTACCAGACAGTGTCGAGTAACTAGTTGTTTTGCTGTTCTGACACCCAGTTTAAATTTCAGTAAAATCGGGTCATGTTTACAAGTTCTAAATAAGTTGAAAATATTATCTCAGATCCGATTATATATCTGATTAACTATTCAGAAAGAAAGAATGCTGGATACCTGGGAATGAGTTATATTCTGGAATTTAATCGAGGGGTTCAGATAACTTTTTAAAATAGAAAATAATGGATACCTGGGAACGGGTTACCGGCTGGAATCTAACAGTGACTCAAACAGTTCATATAGAATATTGGATACCTGGGATAATTTTAAAAAAATATTAATTCCTAGGATGTGGCGTCACTGGCAAGGCCGGCATTTATTGGCCATCCCTATTTACCCCTGAGAAGGTATTGGTGAGCTGCCGCCTTCATGAACCGCTGGTGAAGGTTCTCCCACAGTGCTGTTAGGGAGGGAGTTTCAGGATTTGACCCATCTGATAAGTAAAGTTGATCTCAGAACAGACAGGATTCAATGTTGGGAAATTTACAACAGGGACTTGGAACCATTGTTTTGACAATAATTGATACTTGGGAGTAAGCTACAAGCTGACTCCAATTGAGACGATTAGATATTTATTTTGAGAATAATAGACACCTGGAATTGAGTTACAGGCTGGAATGTAATCAAAGGGTTCAGTTGTTCTTTATATGGAATAATGGATACCCGCGAGTTAAAGGTTGGAATCTAATTGAGGGATAATCCCAGATAAATAACCCCTTAACTATTGACTTATTTGACGTAGTTACTCTTTTTTAAGAAATGCTTCCCTTCAGAGATTGCAGTAAGAGCTGATTCTGTAAGATTAGCGTCTCACATCAGATTTGAGATTGACTTTACCTCTGAGTCCAGTTAAGACCCACATTAAAGTATTCATGACCAATTTTGCAACTCCGAAGAAGTCATCCAGTTAACTGGAAGACATTTCTATCACATGGAATTCCCCCGATTTTACTATTAGAATTTAATTTGTTATTTTAGTTAAATTGAGTTTAAAAATTAGTTTGGGTGAGCTAACCCAACCCTCCAAAGTTTGGTGTTGTCACCCCTTAAAAGGTTGCATTGGACTGTGTCTCCTTGCTTAGCCCAACAGTAAGACTCGCCTAGCTCCAAATAGGACCCAGATTTAATATCATCCCATTTCTATTAGTTCATATCAACATGTGTAAGGGTTTACAGATTTGCACTGAATCCCTCAACCACTGCCATAGGCAAACTGAACACATCCTATTGTTCAATTATGCCCTGTAATGGGACATGTTACATGTGATATTGCTGTTTGTGGGATCTTGCTGTGTGAAAATTGGCAGCTGTTCT
Organism: Heptranchias perlo; assembly: GCF_035084215.1. Lineage (NCBI taxonomy): Eukaryota > Metazoa > Chordata > Chondrichthyes > Hexanchiformes > Hexanchidae > Heptranchias > Heptranchias perlo. Next base: position 3,302,304 of record NC_090332.1, read on the forward strand.
TCCCTACATCATGACAGTGACTACACTTCATTTTTGTTGAGTAGAATGGGCTTTTACTCTCTGGAGTTTAGAAGAATGAGAGGTGATCTCATTGAAACATATAAGATTATGAAGGGGCTTGACTGGGTAGATGTTGAGAGATTGTTTTCCCCGGCTGGAGAGTCTAGAACTAGGGGGCATAGTCGCAGGCTAAGGGGTCGGCCATTCAAGACTGAAATGAGGAGGAATTTCTTCATGCAGAGGGTTGTGAATCTTTGGAATTCTCTACCCCAGAGGGCTGTGGATGCTGAGTCATTGAATCTATTCAAGGCTGAGATGGATAGATTTTTGGACTCTAGGGGAATCAAGGGATATGGGGATCAGTTGGGAAAGTGGAGTTGAGGTCAAAGATCAGTCATGATCTGATTGAATGGCGGGGCAGGCTCGAAGGGCCGTATGGCCGACTCCTGCTCCTATTTCTTATGTTCTTATGTGAAGAGCTTTGGTAGTCCTGAGGTCGTGAAAGGTGCCGTATAAATACAAGTTCTGTCTTTGCGGGTCACAATACATTGTAATAAAGATAGCCATGATTTACAAAGTGCTGCTTCAGGTGACACGGACGTTTTTGTCTCGTGCATTTTTTTTCTAGGGTGACTGTCCTGGCTCAGTGGGTAGCACTCTCGCCTCTGAGACAAGAGGATTTTAGTTCAAGTCCCACTCCAGAGACTTGAGCACATAATCTAGGCTGACACTCCAGTGCAGTAGTGAGGGAATGCTGCAGTGTCGGAGGTGCCGTCTTCCAGATCAAATGTTAAATCGAGGCCCCATCTGCCCTCAGGTAGACATAAAAGGTGACCATGAATATGGGCAGGAGTTTATATGGAGGGAGAGGTTAGGGAGTGCAGGAAGGCAGTGAATACAGGAGCGAGGGCAAGGGGAGTTGAGATGGAATTTGAAATCACAATCACCTATTGACATGCACATTTTCACATCCTCCTACCTACACACATTAACATTCACTCTTACTCAACCATACTCACTTACATACACACACTCACACCCTCTTGCACACACACATTCACACTCAAGCACCCCTGCTCACACTCAGGTGAAAAAAAAATCACTATACAGACACACATTTCCTATGCATACATGTACCTACTGTCTACTACACACATACTTAACACGATTGCTCACACTCACACATATATAGGCTCATTTATCCATCTTCACACTTAGATACTCCTATTTAACCTTGTACCCATTCAGAGACACATATCTCTCTCGTTCTCTCACATGCCTTTCCCCAACCTCATTATTACTTCCTGTTGGCTTAGCTCAGTTAGTACCACTATCATTTCTCAACGAACAGTTAATGGGTTCACCCCCCCACCCCCCCATTCCAGACACATGAGCACACAATCCAGGCTGACACTTCACTGCAGCACTGGGGGAGATATCATTGTTCCACTGTGCATGTGAGATGTCATTTTTTTGGATGAGATTTTAAAGTGAGGCCCCATCTGCCTATTCAGGATCCCAAGGCACTATTGGAAAATGAGCAGGGGAGTTCTCCCCAGTGTCCTGGGCCAGCATTCCTCCTCCAACTGACACCACCAAAAAACAGATCATCAGCTCATTCTTTCATTTGCTGTTTGTGGGATCTTGTTTTGTCCAAATTGGCTGATCCTTTGCCTCCATGGCAACAGGATTACGTTTAAAAAATAATTAATTGGCTTTTAGACCACCCTAAGGACGAGACGAGGCTTCATATCAATGTATGTTCATTCTTTGTTGCAGTTTATTAAAAAAATCGCACCATTACCATTCACTTGGTTAACGGCAACTTTCTCCAGACATTAAGACTGAGGACAATAAAATCAACAAAGGACTGGAGTAGATGTTCCCCCCCCCCAACCCCCTGAGCCCAGGTGTCACCCCCCCCAACTCCCTGAGCCTAGGTGTCACCCCCCCCAACTCCCTGAGCCCAGGTGTCACCCCCCCACTCCCTGAGCCCAGGTGTCACCCCCCCCAATCCCCTGAGCTCAGGTGTCACCCCCCTCCCAATCCCCTGAGCTCAGGTGTCACCCCCCTCCCAATCCCCTGAGCTCAGGTGTCACTCCCTTCCCAACCCCCTGAGCCCAGGTGTCACCCCCCCCTCCCCACTCCCTGAGCCCAGGTGTCACCCCCTCCCAATCCCCTGAGCTCAGGTGTCACTCCCCTCCCCACTCCCTGAGCCCAGGTGTCACCCCCCTCCCAACCCCCTGAGCCCAGGTGTCACCCCCCCTCCCCACTCCCTGAGCCCAGGTGTCACCCCCCTCCCAACCCCCTGAGCCCAGGTGTCACCCCCCCCTCCCCACTCCCTGAGCCCAGGTGTCACCCCCCCCAACTCCCTGAGCCTAGGTGTCACCCCCCCCAACTCCCTGAGCCCAGGTGTCACCCCCTCAACTCGCTGAGCCCAGGTGTCACCCCCCCCCCTCCCCACTCCCTGAGCCCAGGTGTCACCCCCCTCCCCACTCCCTGAGCCCAGGTGTCACCCCCCTCCCCACTCCGAGCCCAGGTGTCACCCCCCTCCCCACTCCCTGAGCCCAGGTGTCACCCCCCCTCCCCATTCCCTGAGCCCAGGTGTCACCCCCCCACTCCCTGAGCCCAGGTGTCACCCCCCTCCCCACTCCCTGAGCCCAGGTGTCACCCCCCCCCAACTCCCTGAGCCCAGGTGTCACCCCCCCACTCCCTGAGCCCAGGTGTCACCCTCCCCCTCAACTCCCTGAGCCCAGGTGTCACCCCCCCACTCCCTGAGCCCAGGTGTCACCCTCCCCCTCAACTCCCTGAGCCCAGGTGTCACCCCCCTCCCCACTCCCTGAGCCCAGGTGTCACCCCCCCCACTCCCTGAGCCCAGGTGTCACCCCCCCACTCCCTGAGCCCAGGTGTCACCCTCCCTCTCAACTCCCTGAGCCCAGGTGTCACCCCCCCACTCCCTGAGCCCAGGTGTCACCCCCCCACTCCCTGAGCCCAGGTGTCACCCCCCCACTCCCTGAGCCCAGGTGTCACCCCCCCACTCCCTGAGCCCAGGTGTCACCCTCCCCCTCAACTCCCTGAGCCCAGGTGTCACCCCCCCCAACTCCCTGAGCCTAGGTGTCACCCCCCCACTCCCTGAGCCCAGGTGTCACCCCCCCCACTCCCTGAGCCCAGGTGTCACCCCCCCCACTCCCTGAGCCCAGGTGTCACCCCCCCCACTCCCTGAGCCCAGGTGTCACCCCCCCCACTCCCTGAGCCCAGGTGTCACCCCCCCCACTCCCTGAGCCCAGGTGTCACCCCCCCCACTCCCTGAGCCCAGGTGTCACCCTCCCCCTCAACTCGCTGAGCCCAGGTGTCCACATACCTGACTCTTTTTCCTATCAGTGATTTTGGCAGATAACTGGCCCAGGAGTTTGCTGTACCCACTGGTGAAAAGTCCATCTGCGTGTCGCGTTGTCCTAGGGAGAGGGGGGGGGGGGGGGTGGGGGGGAAGAAGAAACAGACAGTTTGAGTATATGGGATTTGGGTGATTTATAGAAAGAATGATAACTATGAAAATAACAACCAAAATTGGAAATCTGAAATGTTGTTTGTGACGATGTAACAGTGGGAATCAACAGTCAAAGGACTGGAATAGACGGGACAAAGGGAATCAACAGTTGAGCTAGTTGTAGGAAGAATCATTTTTTAAAAAAAATGGGCATTACATTATGTTAATACTGTACTTTTTCTAACGTAAGAACTTTTCAAAATGTAAACCTTAACTATGTGGAAGTGATTTTTGCTCGTGTTTGCAAGTGGCAGGGCTTTCACTGTTCACAGAAGCTGCAAGGCGAGACTAGCTTTCTGAAGGGAGTTTTAACTCCCTAAGGAAAAAAGCCAGTATTAGGTCAATTTAGCAAATAAGACTGGGAATATGCCGGTTAGATTCATTACCAGAAGTCAGGGTCCGGGTCCGTTGTATCACTGGGTGCCGGTCTGCGCACGGTCAAAGTTAATCAGGAAACTGATGATGGAGAAATTATTCAGCTCACAGAACGGATAACATCACAGCCTCAGTCTGTTTAGGCGGAGATAAATTAATTACCCTCCAACACACGGGAAGTATGCACATCATTCTGCGAGGTTTGATTTAAACCAGGGATCCAGACGAATTCTTTAATTCCATTTAATTCGTTTTGCCACGAATGCCTGTGCGATCTTCAGGCATTACATGGTGGGGGCAAACGTCATTGACCGAGTCTCACTGGACAGTATTTGAAAGAGAGAAAGAAGCAAAATAAATAGGACCCGCGCGAAACGTCTCCTTTACAAAAATAAAATAACTTGCCTGGGCTGGAGGAGGTGGGGGCGGGTTGGCGCAGGGGGCAGGAGTCCTTCACCCAGCTCTGACCATCACCCACAAACACAGACACAAGTAAACACACACCTTTATCTAAAGACAGTGATTGCTTTTAAAAAGCGCTGAGAATGAGACCAGTTCCAGACCTGTTCAGACCCTCTGTTTTGTGGTCACATCTAACCCGCTAGTGCTCCAAGCACTGCTCATTCACACTATAGATGTGCAAGGCGTGCACAGCAATGTATCATTTGGGCTGTTGCCCGAAAGTGACACGTGGAAGGTAATTGACACGGGAATGAAGGGCAGCTTTCAGTCTGGGTGGAGTCTGTGTTCAGTGTTCAGTGGATATCCTTCGTCCTTTGCCCCATTTTATGTCTGTGAGATACTAACTTGTTTTGTACACGGTAGCGACACCTACAGATAGATAGACGGCGAGCCTTGATAGAATTATATCGAATGTACAGCACAGAAACAGGCCATTCGGCCCAACCGGTCCATGCTGGTGCTTATGCTCCACTCCAGCCTCCTCCCTCCCTACTTCATCTCACCCTATCAGCACATCCTTCTGTCCTTTTCTCCCTCAAAACATCTCACGGTGAAATTTTAAATCCTGTATATTTATCCAGCTCATTCTCAAATCAGTAATTGTCACAGCTTCAGCTGCGGTTGATGGGAGCCCGTTCACCTTTCCATTATTTTGTGGGGAAAGATATTTTCTAACCTGTAACCTGTTAATTTTGTATGTGTGTCCTCACAGTATATTGTAATAGGGGGTCTAAATTTGACATTATGGCGGGCATTTCATGGGCGCAGTGATAACTAATTTAGCTAAAGCCCATTAATTTCTAACCATTAAAACAATCAGTTAAATATCATTTGATGACTGTTCTCTTGTCTTCCTCCTAATTACATTTTAGGCCGATCTTCCGTTTTCTTGGAATCGCAGCGCAGAACGAATCGAAGCATCGCTGTCTCATAGGGAAAATTCTCCCCAATTTTGTGTATTCTTAGAAAACAAAACTCGTACTGCTGAACATGTTAAAAAAAAACTTTAATAATCTTATCAAAGTCAGTCATTGAGGTCAAACTTTAATTTGCATAACAGTAGGTAAACGATGTAATAATGTCACTTCTGGTAAAGAAAGATTTGCTTTTGAATGATATCTCAGAAATATTTCAGTGTGATTTGCCAAGGTAACAGTAAGTACAGATGAAGGACGTCACTCATAGAATCTCACAGTACATGAAGAGGCATTCGGCCCATCGTGCCTGTGCTGGCTCTTTGAAAGAGCTATCCAATTAGTCCCACTCCCCCCACTCTTTCCCCATAGCCCTGCATTCTTTTTCTTTTCAAGTATTTATCCAATTCCCTTTTGAAAGTTATTATTGAATCTGCTTCCACCTTTCAGGCAGCGCATTCCAGATCGTAACAACTTCCTGCATAAAAAAAATTCTCCTCATCACCCCCCTGTTTCTTTTGCCCATTATCTTAAACCTGTGTCCTCCAGTTATCTGCCAGTGGAAACAATTTCTCCTTATTTACTCTGATCAAAAACCCTTCTCTTAGCCCATCTAGTTCATCCTTCCAATGCTCCCTTTCAAAATGCTGTCTCGAACCAATACTCCCCCCTCCCCCACACCAATTGGTGATACATTTCCCACATGCAATCCATCCTTTTAAATTCACCACAATGATGCCAGGGCTTAGGGGGTTAAATTAAAAAGACAGGTTGCATAAACCTGGCTTGTGTTCCCTTCATTATAGGAAATTGAGGGGCGATCTGATCGAGGTGTTTAAAATGTTAAAAAATTTGATAGGGTAGATACAGAAAAACTATTTCCTCTGGTGAGGGGAGTCCAGAACAAGGGGGGCATAACCTTAAAATTAGAGCGAGGCCGTTCAGGGGTGATGTCAGGAAGCACTTCATCACACAAAGAGTAATGGAAATCTGGAACTCTCTCCCCCAAAAAGCTTTTGAGGCCGGGGGTCAATTGGAAATTTCAAAACTGAGATTGATAGATTTTTGTTAGGCAAAGGATTTTAAAGGATATGGAACCAAGGTGGGTAGATGTATTTAAGATACAAGTCAGCCATGGTCTAATTGAATGGTGGAAAAGGCTCGAGGGGCTGAATGGCCTACTCCTGTTCCTTTGTTCCTAACCCAAAAACCTCCTCCTTCACTTCAACAGACTGACACCCCCACACCAGGGGTGATGTTAGGAAGCATTTTTTCACACAAAGGGTAGTAGAAATTTGGAATTCTCTATGCCAAAAGGTTGTGGATGCTGGGGGTTAACTGGAGCTTTCAAGACTGAGGTCAACAGATTTTTGTTGGATATCAATGGACATGTAGTACCTGCAGGAAAATGGGGTTGAGGTAGAGATTAGTCATGATCCAATTGAATGGCAGGCAATGCTTAGGGGGCTGAATGGTCCCTATGTTTCTAATGTTCACTCTTGGCAGTGGCGGACAACTGGCAGTAGCAGATCGACCACCCATTATACACCTCACTAGATCTTCCCTTCCATCAACTTCATTGGGAAGGGTAATCAGGTGGGATTGTATAATTGGCGGGCCCTATAATGGGCGGGATGAATAATGGGCGGGCCGTATTATGGGTGGGATGAACAATGGGCGGGTATGTAATGGCAGGGTATATAATGGGCGGGGTATATAATGAGCGGGCCATATAACGGGTGGGGTGAATAATGCGCGGCCGATCCAGCACCGCCGAGAGCGAACATCAGCCCCGTTGACTGAGAACGAAGCAATGGCCCCAAACTTGGCACGCGAACAGTCGCTTGAAAATTGAAAATTGCTAATTGCAACTCTCGGGTTCGGCCACCAAAAAACGAGTATCCCTCAAACATGTGCAGAGATCAGAGGGTAGTCTGACCTGGAGGGCACTGTACACAGGACAATGGTGGGTGGAATGAGAAGAGAACCTGTCACTAAACAGTGGATGGAAAAGCAAAGATAAAAACTGAATATATGTGGAACTGTTGGACTCTACAGTAGACTTTATTACCCCTTCTGCAGGTTACCAAGCAACAAATGACAGCAAAGTGGTGGGCTAAAATCAGTGCCATCATGACCCCTCTCTCTCTCATTGGATTTCAATGCTGTAATCTGAAGCACTATATCTATGGAAGAACCTGCACAATGAGCCTAAGTGGCATCTGAAAGGCAAGTGGTGAGCACGTCTAGAGCTTCATGCTGTTAAATGTTGAAACAGAATTGCGCATTGCATTAAATTGCGGAGCCTGTACAGGAAGTCTGACCTTGCTTCTTGAGTCAAAACCCTTTTAGGATTTTCAGGTTCAACTTTCATCTCCATCTTTCGTCTTTTTTTTTGATTGATTTACGCGGTGTATTTTTGTGTTCAGCCGGTTGAAGGGCACCAGTGCTGGGAAATTGCCAATCTGTCTGATCCCGCTGGTCCTATTGACATCATCCCAGCAACGCATTGGTTGCATGCAGGGTAATGTTCCCTCTACACTGCCCCGTTGATCACTCCCAGGTCAGTTATAACATGGGTAAGGTGCAGGATACAGCTCCCTCAACTCTCAGGTAGGCCCATGTATTTCTACTTCCATTTCTCACACTGCCAATCATTGCAGCTAATTATTGGATGCTCTTGTTCTGTGGGTTCATAAAGAAAGCCTTGCATTTATATAGCGCCTTTCAAGATCTCAGGATGTCCCAAAGCGTTTACAGCCAATGAAGTACTTTTGAAACGCAGCAGCCAAATTGCACACAGCAAGGTCCCACAAACAGCAATGAGGTAATGACCAGGTAATATTTTTGACGTTGGTTGAGGGATAAGTATCGGCCTGGGATACTAGAGACTTGGTTGAAACTGCCCAGATACACTTTGCATGGAACACCTTACAGCCAACGGTGAGAGGAGATCTTCATCCCATCAGTCTGGCTGCATTCAAACTAATCATAGAATGATACAGCACAGAAGGAGGCTATTCGGCCCATTGTGCCTGTGCCAGGATTGGGGAGTGTTTTTCCAGGGCTGGGGTAAGGCACATTGATGTGACAGAGAAGGGAGGGCTTTACTCTGCATTAATGATAAAAGTAACATCTTTCAGATTGCAAGTAACATCATTCCTCATGTAGAATGAGAGATCTCAGAGCACTTTACAGGGTGCTTGGTGGATAGTGAAGAGGCTATCAAGCAGGAGGGAGAACGGGAAGAACCATTGAAGGTTACAACACAGAAGTAGGCCATTGGTCTTTCAGGCCTGTGCTGACTTTTTGTTAGAGCAATTCAATACTAATCCCAATTCTCTGTTCTCTTCCCAAAGTCCTGTATCTTCACCCTATCAAAACCCTACATAATTTTTAAAACTTCCATTAAATCTCTTCTTGGCCTTCTCTGCTTGAGTGAAAATAGTCGCAGTATCTCAAGTCTCTCCTCATAACTATAGCTTCCCACTCCTGTCTAATGTCAGTTAGTCTAATATTAGTTAATAGATTATAAATCCATAATTTAAGATCTAATTAATGAGCTAGATGCATGGGATAATCAAGGACAGCCATTACAGATTTGTTCCAGCACTGTGGTTGAATGTGTTATTAATGATGCTGCCACCCTTTTCCCCTCTCTATCTATTCTGAAAATATTATAACCAGGAATATTAAGTTATCAGTCCTGTCCAAACCTGTGCTGCTACTGCACCACACCCTTCCATAGTTATTAATGCTTCTAACTCTCAAACTTTGTTTTTAATGCTTTGTGTATTCATGCACATATCATTCAAACCTGATTCCAATTTTTTGGGCTGCTGATACCTGTTCTTTTGTGCTACTTTTCTCATTTACCTTTTTAATGTCCCCTGCCCTTTCCACGAGAGTGAAGAGAGGGGATGAAAGAAAAGCCACCTTAGGAAGCCTTTGGATGCAGGAAGTGGGTGACAAGGGAAAGATGCTGAGGAAGGGAGTTCCAGAAGGTGGGAACACAATGGCTGAAGGAACAGGGTACAGTATTGCAGTGGTTCTGTTACTGGACTAATAATCTAGAGAATATGAGGTCAAATTCCACATTGCAGTTTGAAAATTTGAATTCAGTTTAGAAAAAGTCTGGAAATAAATAGCTGGTGTCAGTCAAAGTGACCACGAAGCTGTCGAATTATCATAAAAACCCAACTGGTTCACTAATGTCCTTTAGGGAAGGAAACTTGCCATCCTTGTCCAGTCTGGGCCAATATGTGACTCCAGTCCCACACCAGCGTGGTTGACTCTTAACTGCCCTCTGAAGTGGCCTAGTAAGCCACTCACTTGTGTCAAAGCACTACCACCACCTTCTCAGGGCAACTAGGGATGGCCAATAAATGCCGGACTTGCCAGCGATGCCGACATCCTGAGGAAGAGTCAAAGAGTGGATGTTGTGATGGAGCAGAGAGCCAATTGTCAAAGGAATGGAGATCGATGGCAGGGACATATGGCTAGAGGAAATCATGGAGGTTTGGAGGAGTGATTCGAATCATAGAACCATAGAAAATTTACGGCACGGAAGAAGGCTACTCGGCCCATCGTGTCCGTGCCGGCCGAAAATGAGCCACCCAGCCTAATCCCACTTTCCAGCACTCGGTCCTTGGCCCTGTAGGTCACGGCACTTCAGGTGCACATCCAGGTACTTTTTAAATGAGTTGAGGGTTTCTGCCTCTACCACCCTCTCAGGCAGTGAGTTCCAGACCCCCACCACCCTCTGGGTGAAAAAAATTCTCCTCAGCTCCCCTCTAATCCTTCTACCAATCACTTTAAATCTTTGCCCCCTGGTCACTGACCCCTCTGCTAAGGGAAATAGGTCCTTCCTATCCACTCTATCTAGTCCCGTTATAATTTTGTACACCTCAATCAAATCTCCCCACGGCCTCCTCTGTTCCAAAGAGAACAACCCCAGCCTATCCAATCTTTCCTCATGGAAGGTGAGTGAAATTGCCAATTTTCACGATCTGGTTGTGCTTTAATGCAACACGAATGCCAAAAGTTAGAACAGTGTATTCCCCATCCTTGATCAGTATTAACATTCTGCCTCAAAAAGTGGAAACAGCAAAAAAAAATACAGGGGATCTAAAAGAAATAACAGATGGGGTGATTCTGTGATTGCACGCTTCCAGTGAAGAGCCAAACTTGCAGGTGAGCAGATTGGATTTAGGGGTACAATACTGTAGCCCTAATTCTTGGACCCACACTCCCTGCCAATGCAGCTTCCTGATTGGAGCATGGGGTTGTGGAATTGCCCCTAGAAGGTCAATCAAGGCCGACATTGGAGCAAACTCCCATTTCGTTCTGGCATCGATATTTTAGCGCTGCTAGCATGTCTCGCGGAAAAAAAATCGCCCTGAAGTATTTAGTCATTCACATGATGATTCATACCCATTCTGCTTTCCCTGCAAGCATCTAAACCTAGATTAAATCCGCACCTGGTTTGGCTCTCGCAAATCTGTGCCCAAGTACTCCAGGTTTTGGTAAGTGGGTTATGCTCCATGTGGGGAAAGAGTGTGCACACCATATTGGACAAACAGAACCCCTCCCTTTATGTGGATTTGCCAGCAGTTTGGTTGGGAGACTCTTACTTTGGTAATGGTTCTCTGCAGAAACCCCGGCTGACCAAAAATAAAATCTGGATTGTATTTATGTTACTGAAAATGATGGCAATGAATCTACACAAACAAAAAATAAAGATACAAAAAGTCAATTGAATGATTCACAACAATAACAGGATAATTTTCTACCATTTTAATGATTAAAATAAATGCAATATTGCAACATCGAGGAGCATTCCTTAAAATATGAGATGCAAAAAAAAAACTCTTCGAAATCCAATTCCATTGAAGCAAAATGTGTTTGAGGGGAACTATTTTCATGGAGGGCTGTACTAAGGGTTTTTATTTTTGTAGCTTATGGCTAATATTCCAGTGATAACACTATTGTTGACCTTTGAGTGTCTTTATTACTATATACTAGTGTTTATTTCAGTGTCGCAGTATGTGAGCTGAACACTTATTAAAAGTATCTGACCCAGGGGTCATTTCCCAGCATGTGTCGGTAAGCTAAGGTTGAATTATTAGAATGCGAGATATCATTGATTCCAAGGTAGCTCCTTGTTACTGTGTTCCATGCTTTAAGATAGTTGGTTAAAGGCAGGTCAGGAGTGGCCATTCTGTGTGTGCAATCCCCCCGACGATATCACGCAGTTCCTGCCCAGTGATAATGTAAAGCATGACAAACATGGCAACAAGGGCTGGTGCGGAGACACTGATCAGTCTACAATACCTCCTTTCTAAAACAGGATGGATGCAGTGATAACTGAGCAGTATACACTTTCACCTGTGTGTTCCTGACAGCATGGATATTACACTACACAATATTATCATACAAATACCGAACGCATGTGTGTCGGATTCCCTTTATCTGCTATTTTACCAGAGTCAATCACCTATCTAAACCTATTAAAATAAACAAGTTAAAGCTTGCGAGAAAATAACGGACAGGGATTTGATACAAACGGAAATTTTGCAACACAGTAAATTCTGAGCTAAGATTAATTGGACATTCTCCTAAATAAAAAGTATTTTCACAAATGTTTGTCTTTGTTACAAGCAAGTCCCAATCCCCAGATGCCCTCCATAATCTCGGAGACTATCTCCTGCATCTACGGTAAAATGTTTCTGAAAAGCTCAAAACTTGCAGTGAAACTTATCTTAAGGGTCACCTCCATGAGGTGGGACCATCTAGTCCTGCCAGACACCCCCCTCCTCAGTTTTACCCCCCACCCCCGAATCATGCTGGGGTTTGGTTCCAGGGGTACTGGCAGTTCTCCGACAGCTCTGCTAAGTGACCCTTCTTCATGTGCGGGGTCAGACAGATTACTTGACCGCAGCCGAGCTCGATCCTGCTCTCATCCAACGTCCAGAAATCAACAATTACCAGCCGGCGCCACTAGAGAGTGATCATGAGTGAGAATCTTGACCGATTTGCCCCCTCCCTAACCTGGGACCACTGATGCCCATTATAGCACTCAACTGCTGCCCTGGATCCGGGATCAAACATAGGACCTCCCTGTGACCTGTGAGGCTCAGTATCACACCAGGTGGTGCCTTTATTCCATCCAGGAAGCTCCAAGACCCCCTGCTCTCCATGACCAGGTAAACATTAATCTCTTGCACATAAATGAATCCAATTGAAACTTGCATCACAGCACTGCCTGTCTATAACTCTACCAAGTCCATCCCAGAAGTGGCGTCTACCGACAGGTTGCCCCGTATCCAGTTAATTTAAGGAGCTGCCTTCTGGAATGAATGACCGGCAAGCAATTTCTGATCAAGAACAGCCAGAGAGATCATATATTGCAGTGACATCTTTATGATCTGCTTCAATGCAATCCACATTCAGAGGTTTGCCTAATGCCCTTTTTTTAGCCATGGCTCAGTGGGTTGCATTTCTTGTCTCTGAGTCAGAAGTTTGAGGGTTCAAGTCCCACTCCAGAGAATTCTAGCACAAAATTCAGGTTGACACCCCAGTGCAGTACTGAGGGAGTGCTGCACTGTTGGAGGAGCCACCTTTCGGATGAAACGTTAAACTGTGGCTCCCTCTGCCCTCTCAGGTGGCTGCAACAGATCCCACGGCCACTATTTCAAAGAAGAGCAGGGGAGTTCTGCCCAACATTTATCCCTCAACCAATATTGCTTAAAAAAAATAGATTATCTGGTCATTATCACATTGCTGTTTGTGGGACCTTGCTGTGCATAAATTGGCTGCTGCATTTCCTATGTTGCAACAGTGACTACACTTCCAAAGTAACTCATTGGCTGTGAAGCGCTTTGGGATGTCCTGAGGTCGTGAAAGGCGCTATATAAATTCAAATTCATTCTTTTTCATGAAGAGAAGGTCCCTTTAAGGAGTGCGGTGATTACACGATCAACTGATTAATTGGTTGAGGTTAAATTACTGACTCAGAACTGGGATCATTAATGAAACCAATAATTCACCTGTCACTGCTCCACTTGTTTCAGCTGTTGTAGGTTAGTGAGCAAAATGCCAATCCAATTTATAGGGACACGGTTTCTCAGACTTTGATGTGTGATCTCAACGGCATTTACTGAGTACAAAAGCTGACTCGTGTTTCCTGAGGGTGAGGGACGTTCCTCATGAGCTTTAAAACTTGTCAAATATTATCAATGGTTCCACAGAAATCTAATATTCTATTGTTCTCTCAATTTTGGTTGGGGTTTTTAGCAAGGAGCTTCCATGCTAGGAGTGGAAGATTTTTTCCACAGCAATGAGCATTATCCATTTACAGTCAGCGTGGGATAGATGAAGAATGAAGCTTGATCTACAAAACCTTATCAATTATCTACAATACCCGATCAATTATACTGAGGTTACGGTTATAACATGGATTATATGCCGAGTAAAGCTCTCTCTACACTGCCCTGCCGAGCTCTCAGGGTCAGGTGGGTGGAGGGGGGGTGGTATCATGGATTAGATGCTGATTAAAGGCTTCTTTTATTGTGCTCTATTGAGCACTCCCAAGTTAGGAGTATCATGGGCTGGATGCAGATTGAGCTTCCTCTACGCTATCCCGTGAAATTCTCTCAGGGCCAGGTGTACCATGGTTTAGATAGGAAGCTCCTTCTGTATTGTTCCATTGAGCACTCTCAAATTAGGAGTATCATGGGTTAGACGCAGATTAAGCTTTCTCTACACTATCCTGTCAAGCACTCCTAAATCAAATGTATGATGGGTTAGATGCAGAGTATAGCTCCTTCTATATTGTTCTATTGAGCACTCAATACATCGTACTCAATAGAACAATATAGAAGGAGCTATACTCTGCATCTAACCCATCATATAGGATTAAATGTAGAGTAAAGCTCCTGTTATCTATCCCTTTCAGGCTCTCTCAGGTCAGGTGTATTACAGGTTCTCTCCCTCTACACTACCCAACAGTCTGCCATAACCCCAAAACATAGAAGGGTGCCCAGTACTCCAGCAGTCTGACATTTCTCTTTTCCACACCAGCCATCCTTGCCCGTGTGGTGCTGAAATATAAGTAGTTGTAGGCTGTAGGCTCACACCTATTGGGAATGGGATTGAGGCTGCCCCACACTTGTCTCAGTTAGAACTTTACAACCATTAGAAGGAGGCTTCCCCTCGGAGAGCTTGGGCTGGATTCAGACCCAGGTTTCAAGTGTATTTATATCCACTGCATCATCCATTCCCTCAGTGGAACTGATCAGTATTTATTATGATGTACAGTGCAGCACTGAGGGAGTGCTGCACTGTCGGAGGTGCCGTCTTTCAGATGAGACGTTAAACTGAGGCCCCGGCTGCCCTCTCAGGTGGGAGTAAAAGATCCCACAGCACTATTTTGTATAAGAGCAGGGGAGTTCTCCCTGGTGCCTTGGCCAATATTTTATCCCTCAACCAACATCACTAAAATCAGATTATCTGGTCATTATCTCATTGCTGTTTGTGGGATCTTGCTGTGCGCAAATTGGCTGCCGCATTTCCTACATTACAACAGTGACTACACTTTTTTAAAAAAATGCTTCATTGGCTGTAAAGCACTTTGGGACATCCTGAGGTTCTTGAAAGGTGCTATATAAATGCAAGTTCTTTCTTCCTTTTATCTGCAAATATTAGGATTACTACACATCTGATTTTTAGATACTTGTTGTGCTGTGTGTTTTTACAAAGTCAGTAAGTTTCCAACCAACTCCTCCCAAAATATAACTGTTAAATTACAAGAACTGGATTTCCATTAAGCCCCAGTTGTTGAGGTGTTGGAGCCACTCTGACGAGATTGACCAGCAAGGCGTCATGCAAGTGTCTCTTTGGTCGGTTCCATCACAAACTCGTAAGCGGGAGGCGGGGTCTGAGATGAGTGACAGTCATAGTGTCGGCTCTCCGACCAATGCTGCTCCTGGTGGCCCAGGCTGCAGTTGAGCGTGGAGGAGGTGTCCGTGCGCAGCAAGGCGGCCGAGGACTGCATCTCGCCGAGCTCCTCCCCGAACGGCCCGTGGACGAAAGGGTGGAAAGTGGAGGCTCTGAAGCTGGGCTTCCTCCCGTAGCTGTCGGCTTGGTCCTGGGACCCCTGCCGCTGGAAGGTCAGGGTGCTGGCCAGCGCCAGGTTGCTGTCTCCGTGCCTGTCGTAGCTGTTGGTGCGGTAGAAGCCAGTCCTGGTCAGCATGATGTTGTGGGCCGAGGCTCGGGAGCGGCGGGAAGCGGCCTGCGAGATGGAAGCGCTGGCCTGCTTCCTGCGGGCCAGGCAGGTGAACACGATCCACAGGAACGTGCCGATTGCTATCCCAATTACGACGGACAAAGAGAAGGACAGGATAATCCCCCCTACATGAAAGAAAGAAGAAACAAATATGAGTCAGAAAGAACTTGCATTTATATAGCACCTTTCTTGACCTCAGGACGTCCCAAAGCACTTCACAGCCAATGACGTACTTTTGAGGTGTTGTCACTGTTGCAATGAGGGTAAACACAGCAGCCAATTTGTGCAAGGCAAGATCCCATAAACGGCAACGTGATAATGGCCAGATAATTTTTTTTAGTGATGTTGGTTGAGAGGTAAATATTGGCCCAGGACACCGCGGAGAACTCCCCCGCTCTTCTTCGAAATAGCACCATGGGATCTTTTACATCCACCTGAGAGGGCAGACAGGGCCTCGGTTTAATGTCTCATTCGAAAGACGGCGCCTCCAACAGTGCAGCACTCCCTCAGTACTGGCACCGGGAGTGGTCGGCCTGGATTATGGGCTCAAGTCTCTGGAGTGGGACTTGAACCCGCGACCTTCAGACTCAGGGGTGAGAGTGCTGCCCACTGACTTTAAATACGAGTCGTTCAACTTCACATCATTGATGGGTATCGTAAAGCGGTAGCCGAGTTTGAATGTTAGAAACAAGGAACAACTTGTGTTTATATTATGTCTTTCATGTCCTCAAAGGTTTTCGCAGCCAATGCATTACTTTTGAAGTGAAGTCACTGTTGTTCTGTAAGCAAATGCCACAGCCAATTTACACACAGCAAGGCCCTAGAAAGAGCAAGTGAAATAAAGGACTGGACCATCTGTTTTGGTTGAAAATGAGGATTGGTCAGGAGAACTCCTTTAAATAGTTCCATGGGATCTTATACATCCACCTGAGCGGACAAATGGGGCCTTGATTTAAGGTCTCATCTGGAAAGAGAGCACCTCCAACAGTGCAGCACTCCCTCAGTGCTGCACTGAAGTGTCCGCCTAGTCCTAGATTGGGGATTGAACCTACAACCTCATGACTCACGAGATGAGTGTGCGACCCCTGAGTGAAAAAGACATTTAGAGCTAGTGAGTTATTCAACTGTGGGAGGGGGAACGGGATGATGCTGGGTCCTGTCACACGCAAATACACACACTCAAACACTCACACTTCCCAGCAAGGGTCACCAGGACCACTCGTGATGCCTGCACCACCACCCCAGCTGAGATCAGCTAACTCTGCACCTAGCAGCCACCTTCCTGGTCTGTAATGGTTCAGTACCAGGTCAGTGCATTCACCAACTAAGCCCATCGCGTTGCAAATCACTGCATTTTCAATAGAAGGGAGCAAAGTTCATGCACCAAAGTTTTGCCGGACACAATCAAATTAGAACGTGAATTGGGACAAATACAAATCGATCAATCGATCGAAAGCAAAATACTGTGGATACTGGAAATGGGAAATAAAAACAGAAAATGCTGGAAACACTCAGCCGGTCAGGCAGCATCTGTGGAGAGAGAAACTGAGTTAATGTTTCTGTTTCCCTCTGCAAAAATTGATCAATGTTAGGTTGACAGCACCTCTCTCCCCTGTGATTTCCACCACCGAGAACAAGAGCAGCAATGTCATGGGAACACCATCAGCTCCAGGCTCTCCTCCAAGTTACGCACCATCCCGACTCCGACATCTATCGCCCGTTCCTTTGCATTACTTGGGCCGATATCCTGGAACTCCCTCCGCAACAGCACTGCGGGAGAACCTTCACCCCACGGACTGCAGCGGTTCAGGAAGAAGGCCCATCACCACCTTCTCAAGGGGCAACTGGGGACGGGCAATAAATGCCGGCCTCGCCAGCGATGCCCGCATCCCGTGAACATATAATTTTTAAATTGCCTCTTTGATTAACCTGCCTCCAATAGGCCCTGCACCCTTTTTGTGGCCCTCAATTTATTGAATCCCCTGAGAGTGATGAGCCGCCACAGCTAAAACACACAAGAGGAGAAACCGCTGTGAACTCTCTCCGTGACCCTGAAACCGCCCATGGAAGAAACAAATCCCTCCGAGGGATAGTTTAGATACAATAAATTCAGTGTGATCTTTGTTTTTACACTTTATTTTATTTTGAACTAATCTGGTGCACCTCATAGACTGCCCAATGCTGCCTCGTATGGTCGGTCAGCGGGAGTGACAGATGCCAACGATATACTCAATGGAATAGAGAAAGTCAGTCCAGAACAACATTCTCAGAGGCAGCAGGATAAGAGGGCACAGGATCAGGGCTGTGAACAGCAGGTTTAGGACTGATGCCAAGAAGCCTTTCTTCACACTAGTGTTGTGCAACAGAAATCTCTGACTCACCACAGTAGTGGCGACAGTGACACCGTTTTATCCACATGTGCTAATTTTGTTAGAATTCACCTCACACAATCGAGGTAAATGTACTTCACGAGTGTATATTTACTTAACAAATATCATTCAGCAACCAAGGAGGTAAAGCAGCCACAACAATCAAAAAGCACTCTGTTTATCATTTTACCATTAATAAGACGACATGCTCAATAACAGTGATTATTGCTCGCTTACTGATTAGAAAAGCAATTAGTCACATCTGGATTCCCAATCAGCCACAGGTGGTTAGCATTCTGGGCAACACTGTCCAATCAATAAATTGAATAATGCCTTGGGGTCTTTTACATCCACCTGAGTGGGCAGGTAAGGCCTCAGTTTAACATCTCATCTGAAAGACAGCACCTCTGACAGTACAGCACCCCCTCAGTACTGTACTGGTGCATCAGCCTGGATTACAGGTTTAAGCCTCATAAAGTGGGACTTAAACCCACAACTTTCTGACTCAGAGGCAAGAATGCAACCCACTGAGCCACAGTCTACTCTCCTGACCTGTTCAATCTTGGTGGTGTCTTACTCTGTGCGCTTTGGTTCTTCACCCAGCTTTATCCAAGAGGGGAGAACATTAAATTGACGAGTAAAAGTGTTTTTCTTCTGTTCAGTTGTTGTTTGTTAAATCTAGGAAGTTGTTTGGCAGCTTTGGACCTGGGCAGCTGATGATTGTTCATCTTCCTGCATTCATGTACACACCAGATGTCAGGAAATTCCAGAGCCAGGCAATGTTTTGTTGACAAATTCACTATCAACTCAAAACGACTTGCCGAACATATCAGCTGCACATGAAGAGACTGAAGTAGTCAATTAAGCTGGAAATTAGGCTCAATCTATGAGTACAACATTGCTCCTTCCCCTATTTTAACATTGGTGATAGTCTTTTTAAAATAAAACAGGTTAGCCTAGAAATTTGATGGCACGCGTTAGTTTTTCAGGCATGAAACGGATGCCTAAGCATCCATTATGGCAGGCGGGGCGGGAACGCTCGTTACGTGCCGGAGGCGCATCACCCGCCATATTGGTCAAGGCAGAGAAGAGGCGCCCAGGAGTTAGGCCCTTTGTCCTTTAAAGGGACCGCTGCATGCTGCCACCGAAAGGATAAGCTTTACTTATCTGAATGTGGAGCCGGCTCCAACTTTTGGACCCACATTAAAGCCAGGGGCCGCTGCTGGCCACTGCTCACCTCCCTTGTAATTGTCTCCCTCCCTCTCCTGATCACCCCCTCCCTCCCTCCCTCCTCCAGTCACTGCCCCTACCCCCAGTCACTCCCTCCCTCCCTCTCCCGATCGCCCCCTCCCTCCCTCTCCCGATCGCCCCCTCCCTCCTTCTCCCGATGGCCCCCTCCCTCCCTCTCCCGATCGCCCCCTCCCTCCCTCTCCCGATCGCCCCCTCCCTCCTTCTCCCGATGGCCCCCTCCCTCCCTCTCCCGATCGCCCCCTCCCTCCCTCTCCCGATCGCCCCCTCCCTCCCTCTCTCGATCGCTCCTTCCCTCCCTCTCCTGATTGCCCCCTCCCTCCCTCTCCCGATCACCCCCTCCCTCCCTCTCCTGATTGCCCCCTCCCTCCCTCTCCCGATCGCCCCCTCCCTCCCTCTCCCAATCACCCCCTCCCTCCCTCTCCTGATCATCCCCTCCCTCCCTCTCCCGATCGCCCCCTCCCTCCCTCTCTCGATCGCCCCCTCCCTCCCTCTCCCGATCGCCCCCTCCCTCCCTCTCTCGATCGCCCCCTCCCTCCCTCTCCTGATCGCCCCCTCCCTCCCTCTCCCGATCGCCCCCTCCCTCCCTCTCTCCCTCCCTCTCCCGATCGCCCCCTCCCTCCCTCTCTCGATCGCCCCCTCCCTCCCTCTCCCGATCACCCCCTCCCTCTCCCGATCGCCCCCTCCCTCCCTCTCCCGATCGCCGCCTCTCTCCCTCTCCCGATCGCCCCCTCCATCCCTCTCCCGATCGCCCCCTCCCTCCCTCTCCCGATCGCCCCCTCCATCCCTCTCCCGATCGCCCCCTCCCTCCCTCTCCCGATCGCCCCCTCCCTCCCTCTCCCGATCGCCCCCTCCCTCCCTCTCCCGATCGCCCCCTCCATCCCTCTCCCGATCGCCCCCTCCCTCCCTCTCCCGATCGCCGCCTCTCTCCCACTCCCGATCGCCCCCTCCCTCCCTCTCCCGATCGCCCCCTCCCTCCCACTCCCGATCGCCCCCTCCCTCCCTCTCCCGATCGCCCCCTCCCTCCCTCTCCCGATCGCCCCCTCCCTCCCTCTCCCGATCGCCCCCTCCCTCCCTCTCCCGATCGCCCCCTCCCTCCCTCTCCCGATCGCCCCCTCCCTCCCTCTCCCGATCGCCCCCTCCCTCCCTCTCCCGATCGCCCCCTCCCTCCCTCTCCCGATCGCCCCCTCCCTCCCTCTCCCGATCGCCCCCTCCCTCCCTCTCCCGATCGCCCCCTCCCTCCCTCTCCCGATCGCCCCCTCCCTCCCTCTCCCGATCGCCCCCTCCCTCCCACTCCCGATCGCCCCCTCCCTCCCTCTCCCGATCGCCGCCTCCCTCCCTCTCCCGATCGCCCCCTCCCTCCCTCTCCCGATCGCCCCCTCCCTCCCTCTCCCGATCGCCGCCTCCCTCCCTCTCCCGATCGCCCCCTCCCTCCCTCTCCCGATCGCCCCCTCCCTCCCTCTCCCGATCGCCCCCTCCCTCCCTCTCCCGATCGCCCCCTCCCTCCCTCTCCCGATCGCCCCCTCCCTCCCTCTCCCGATTGCCCCCTCCCTCCCTCCCTCTCCCGATCGCCCCCTCCCTCCCTCTCCCGATCGCCCCCTCCCTCCCTCTCCCGATCGCCCCCTCCCTCCCTCTCCCGATCGCCCCCTCCCTCCCTCTCCCGATCGCCCCCTCCCTCCCTCTCCCGATCGCCCCCTCCCTCCCACTCCCGATCGCCCCCTCCCTCCCACTCCCGATCGCCCCCTCCCTCCCTCTCCCAATCACCCCCTCCCTCCCTCTCCCAATCACCCCCTCCCTCCCTCTCCCGATCGCCCCCTCCCTCCCTCTCCCGATCGCCCCCTCCCTCCCTCTCCCGATCGCCCCCTCCCTCCCTCTCCCGATCGCCCCCTCCCTCCCTCTCCCGATCGCCCCCTCCCTCCCTCTCCCGATCGCCCCCTCCCTCCCTCTCCCGATCGCCCCCTCCCTCCCACTCCCGATCGCCCCCTCTCTCCCTCCCTCTCCCAGTTGCTGCCTCTCTCCCTCAGCAAGGCCGGCATTTATTGCCCACCCTAGTTGCCCTTGAGAAGATGGCATTGACCCTCCTTGTTGAACCGCTGCAGTCAGAGCGGGGAGGATGCTCCCATACTGAAGAATGAAAGAAAGAAAGACTTTCATTTATATAGCGCCTAAAGTAGGGAGTTCCAGGATTTTAACACAGCAACGATGAAGGAGCCATGATACATGCCCAGTTATTTTGTAGGCTGCAATGTTTTCTTACAAAACAACACTTCTAAGCTAATTCATTGGTTCACTTTGGGACAGCCTGAGGATGTGAAATATTAAATGCAAGTCTTTCCAAAGTTCATTAAACAAGAATTTTACTTTACAACTGCCATGGGAGAAAAAGATTTAATAAAGCTAGTTTGCCACTGGCCTTATTTTTAACTTATAAGGGCTGAAATGATTACCACATGTTTTTTGACTGTATATTTAACATTCTCATATCAAATTCAGCTTTCCACCATTTTCACTTTTATTTTGAATGGCCTCAAATCTCTGTTCAAATATGAGACAGAATAAAAGCTGCTCGGCATCCCGACAATAACATCGGCAACAATAATCACACCTCTGGAGACAATTTCTTCCCCACCCACTCCCCTTTTTATAGCCTCTACCTTGAGACCAGGTAGTTCCTGGGAGAAGGAGGGAGTGATCGAGAGGGAAGGGGCGATCAGGAGAGGGAGGGAGTGATTAGGGAGGAGGGTGATCGGGAGGGAGGGGGCGATCGGGATAGGGGGGCGATCGGGAGGGAGGGGGCAATTGAGGGATGAAGGGAGCAATTGGGAGAGGGAGGGAGTGATTGGGAGGGAGGGGGTGATCGGGAGAGAGGGGGAGAATGAGGGAGGGAGGGGACGATCAGGAGAGGGAGGGAGTGATTGGGAGGGAGGGGGTGAGCGGGAGAGAGGGGGAGAATGAGGGAGGGAGGGGACGATCAGGAGAGGGAGGGAGTGATTGGGAGGGAGGGGGCGAGCGGGAGAGAGGGGGAACATCGCTCAGGATGGAGGGGGCAATCGAGAGGGAGGGATTGGGCGATCGGGAGAGGGGTGCAGTGATTGGGAGGGAGGGGGCGATTGGGAGGGAGTGGGGAGAGGTCCCTAGGCCCAAAAATCTTCACCGGCGATCAGCCTGGGGACGCTCAGGATTCACATGTACCTCAGCGGTCTCATTTAAATGAGGCCTGAGGCCCAATATCAGGTGGGCCTCAGGCCTACCCATTCTGGCACAGGGATTCTGGGCCCAGCTTGCGCTGGCCAGCCAATTTCTAGGCCCATGAGATTTGCTCTATGTCCAGCTCGTGCTATAGCCAGCTGGAGAGTACCAGCTGCTGACACTGTCAAAAGTGGCCTAGTCCCCATCACTGATGTGCTTCATGTTGCTAAGTACAAAAATTCAACCCCCAAAATTAAAAATTAAAATTAATGAGCAGGCTGGAATAATAACTTACTCCAATTTCCTATATTAACTACAGTGACTACACTTCAGAAGTACTTAATTGACTGTAAAACGCTTTGGGACGCCCTGAGGTTGTGAAAGGCGCTATATAAATGCAAGCTCTTTCTTTCTTTTCCTTAATTTCTTGGCTGGTAGTAATCCAATTTAGTTTTAGTTGACTAGGTAAAAAAGATTTTAATCCATGTCAAGCGCTTCATGTACAATGAATTACTGTCATGTGGACAAACGCGGCAGCCATTTTGCAAACAGGAAGATCCCACAAACAGCAATGAGATGAACGACCGGTTCATCTGTTTTCTGGTGGTGTTGTTTGAGGGGGGGGAATCTCGCTGCTCTTTTTAAAATAGTGCCTTCAGATCGTCAACATCCACATGAACAAACGGAGAGGGCGTCGGTCTAACGCCCCACCCAAAGATTAGCGCCTCCGGCAGTGTCGCACCCCACCCCCCCAGCCCCAGTACCGCATGAGAGGGTCGGCCTAGATTGTGTGCGCAAGTCTTGGAGTGGGGAGAAAAACCACAGCCCTCAGGCCCGGAGGGAAGCGTGCTATCGACTGAGCCAAGCTGACAAATGGTTGGCATGGAAACCGGCATTCAATGAACTTGCGTAACTAAAGGCCAGTAAGCCTGCTCCCTGAGCTCACTTCAAATCCAGGATTCTATGACCCCCCAACAACCCTCTTGTAATGTAATGCTTGAGAGACTACGTACAGAACAGCAATTTTCTCTCTGGTTGACTGCTGAACAAATTGCTGTACACACCCTGTTTCCTGTAGACAAAAAACTCTTGTGCAGCCTCCACACCAAACCTTGATCCCTCTCGATTGTTCCCTGCGACATTACTACAAAGAGTTATTTTACAATAAAAAGCCCATTTCGTTCCACAGCTGGTATTTCTGCAATCACATTTTAAATAGGCCCATCCCTGCCCTTGAATCATAAGATGTTTCTGCAATGTCTGGATGGCCAATTTACCCCTCTTCAGTTCCTTAGACAACTCACTGCAACTAATAACACCAAATAACAATGTGGACTAATGCCTCAGGACGCTGGCTCCTCATTCATCTTGTGAACTTGCCTCAATCTCAAAAAGAAAAGAGAAAGCTTGCGTTTATATCACACCTTTCACGACCTCAGGACGTCCCAAAGCGCTTTACAGCCAATGAAGTACTTTCTGAAGTATAGTCACTGGTGTAATGTAGGAAACATGGCAGCCAATTTGTGCACAGCAAGATCCCATAAATAGAAATGAAATAAATGATCAGATTATCTGTTTTAGTGATGTTGGTTGAGGGGTAAATATCGTCCAGGTCACCGGGGAGAACTCCCCTCATCGTCTTCGAAATAGTGGCCGTGGGATCTTTTACATCCACCCGAGAGGGCAGACGAGGCCTCGATTTAACGCCTCATCCGAAAGACGGCACCTCCGACAGTGCAGCACTCCCTCAGTACTGCACTGGGAGTGTCAGCCTAGATTACGTGCTCAAGTCTCTGGAATCAGAAACATCACTATTTCTGGTAGGGCATTCCATGTCCCAACAATCCTCTGAGTTAAAAACAAAGTCCTCCTGAGGGTAAAGCAATGAAGGAAGTGTTACTGGGATGACGCCTCAAGGAAGGAGCCCCTGTTCTGAACTATATAAACTTGTGAAGATGCATTTCTGTGGCTTTTTCAGAAAATAAATAAATTAGAACTATAGGGAAGTGTAACTGCACCTTTTATGATCTGGGTGTTCTCGTAACAAACATTCCTAAATTAAATTCTTACATTTACTTTGAGGTAAATATGTTACCACAAACCACCCAGGAGATTTCTTCCTTCACCATCTGCCTCCTCCCTCGCAATTTGTTTGCAGCCTTAAAGGGCCACTGTCTACCTTGTCGTGGGGGCAGGGGGTTGGGGGAGGGGAGAGGGGAGAGGACTCAGATAACAGCCACGTGGTATTTTCAACACTGTGATATCACATTCAGGTGACCAAACTTGAAAGTTCTGCTGTGAGATGGCACATTATGGATGCAAATTATGTCTCTTTTGGCAAGGAGACAAGAGGGAGCTGTTGAATAAAGGGTGTGCCCCTTTAAGAAAAGTCATTAAAAGAAACCTGCAGAATAAAATTATTTGTTTTAAGTAAGAAATAAAGCTGATGAGTGGGTTTAGATGTCAAATTAAAGGCTACAGTCAAACAAGCACAAAGCTGAATTTGGAGGTGCTTGTTTATTGAAATGTTAAGATTGTACCATAATTTTCCGATTGTAGCAATTGGTTGTGTTTTGCTTCCGAACACAATTTATATACAAAAGCAATAAACTTAAATAGTTCTTGCAAAGCCCGTTTCAAAGATCTGATCTCATTGCTGCACCACACGCAGCGAGTATAATCAGTGTTTAAATCACTTGTTTCACTGAACAGTGAAAATTTAATTCATAGAGAGAGAGAGCGTAACAGAATAATGTGAGAGGCAAGGAGAGAAAGAAGGAAAGAAAGAGTGAGAGATAACGTTAGCAAACGAAGCAATCAGAGAGACTGAGGGAATAAAAGGCCGTGTGAAAGAAAGCATTATACCCAGGAACACACAGGACTGGAAAAGCCCATTTCAGTCCTTCTAGATGGTCCCAGGAAATATCATACTCCACCATACCTCCCCTGGCCCTCTATCAAAGTTTTCTCTAAGTAACAGAGAGTATGTGAGAGAGATATAGAGAAAAAAAACAGCGGGTCGAAAGAGAGACAGAAAGAGAGAAAGAAACGGTGAATGAAAGAATGAGTGTGAGAGACAGAAAGAGAGAAAGAGACAGAGTGAGTGAAAAAAATATGAGAGTGAGAGACAGCAAGAGAGGAAGGGGCAGAGTGAATGAAAGAATGGGTGTGAGAGACAGAAAGGGTCAGAGAGACCAAGAATAAAAGAGAGAGAATGGAAGTGAATCAGAAACAGAACAAACTCAGGGGATTGAATGAAAAATGAGTGACAGAGAGAGGCTGAGCAATTGAGAGAATATAGCAAAGTGTAATTAAACAGGAGAGGATGATGTAGAGTAACAGAGTGTGTGTGCGAGGGACAGAGAGAGAGAACAGGAGAATAAATGAGAGAAAAAAAACAAGTGAGGGAGAATATATGAGCGAGAGATAAACCTAGAGGAGGAGAGGGCGGGAATGAAACGGAGTGTGAGTGAGGGAAAAGAGTGAACAAGGAAAAATTAAGAATGAGACAGAGATTCCCCCAATTCAGCTGAAATTCTTAAATCAAAACTTTTAAAAAGAAAGCACTTTTTTTAATCCCTGATTTCGATTTGAGTAGCTAATTTGAACATGCCTTACCGAGAAAGGTGTCAGGCAGTGGATCAGTCAGCATATACTCTGTGCTGTTGTTGTAAGCCATGATCAGCTCAGCAGAGAGTGTCTCTCCGAACAGCTCGAGCTCTCACCGCACGACTTTGAAGAAAGGGACAACAGTATGAATTCACTTCTCTGTGCGAGAAGAAAGAATTTTTATTTTATTTTTTTTAAATTGCTCTGTTTGTCGGAATGTTCCACTGTGTCAGACTTCCTGCTTTTGTACTTAAATTAGTAACTGCCCCCCTTATCAGCGAGAAACACCAATCTCTGAGAATGAAGCTGCTTCCTCAGCATCATTTCCTCTAATAGAAATTAATGGACTTGTAGAAACAAGGGAAGGGGGCGGGGTGGGGGGGGGGCTGGGTGTGAAGTGGGAGTTGGGGGGGGGTGGGGTGTGAAGTGGGAGAGGGACAGAAGCTGGAATGATGTGGATTTCCCCACGCAACTGTTCAGGAGAAAAAAAAGCCTCAGGGCCCCCCTGGCTGTTCTGGGCGGCTACAGTAAACGTCCATGAACTTTCTCGTTCTGCTTTAGAGCGAGAATATTGATATCACGAGGGCCACTTGGGTGGAGTGTTGGGGAGAGACCTCCGCCGATACCACAGGGCGGGCTGGGGGACAGGACAGTGCGTTCAAGACACAAGAACGGGAACTGAAAGAACGAAGAAAGAAGAAAATGAAAATCGATACCATTTTTAAATAAGTGTGTCAAACTCTTGGCTTTGGTGATTTATTTTTAGATTCGCCAGAATGACACCAAGTCTTAAAGGGTTGCAGGGCTATGGGGAAAGAGCTGGAGAGTGGGACTAATTGGATAGCTCTTTCAAAGAGCCAGCACAGACACGATGGGCCGAATGGCCTCCTTCTTTGCTCTACGATTATGAGGACAATTTGCATAAATGCTTGGCTTTGTATTCCCTTGAGTTTAGACGGCTGAGGGGTGATCTAATCGAGGTATTTAAATCGATAAAAGGATTTGATAGGGTAGATGGAGAGAAACTATTTCCTCTGGCGGGGGACTCCAGAAGATGGGGGCACAATCTTAAAATTAGAGCCAGGGGCATCCAAAAAAAAGTACCTGGACCTGCACCTAAAGTGCTGTAAGCTGCAGGGCTACGGACCGGGTGCTGGAAGGTGGGATTAGAATGGGCACCTGGTTGTTCTTCGAGCCGGCATGGACACGATGGGCCGAATGTCCCCCTTCTGTGCTGTATTTTTTCTATGGTCCTATGGTCATTTAGGAGTGAAAACAGGAAGCACTTTTTCACACAAAGGGAAGTGGACATCTGGAACTCTCTCCCCTAAAAGGCTGTGGATGCTGGGGGTCAATTGGACCTTACAAGACTGAGATCGATAGATTTTTATTGGGTGAGGCTATCAAGGGATATGGGGCAAAGGCGGGTAAATGGAGTGGAGGTATGGATCAGTCATGATCCAATTGAATGGCGGAACAGGCTCGAGGGGCTGAATGGCCTCTTCCTGTTCCTATGTTTATATTTGAGTGTGTTTTTTTACATTTTGAACGTAGGATTCAATTTAATATGCAAAGATTCAGCAGAATGATAAGAAATTAATAATATTTGCATTTCTAGGCCTTGATTCCAGGACCTGGGCACATAAATGTAGGCTGACACTCAGCACAGTGCTTATGGAGTGCTGCATTGTCTGAGGTGCCGTCTTTTGGATGAGACATTAAACCGAGGCCCATTGTTGCTAAGGATGTTAAAGATCCCGCAGCACCGTTTGAAGAAGAGCAAGGCAGCTCTCCCGACGTTCTGCCTAACATTACGCCCTCACCCAACGCCATCAAGCCATATTAGATGCTCATTCACTTCACTGATACTTGTGGGATCTTGCTGTGTACAAAATGGTTGCCACGTTTACCTACGTAAAAGGTTCCTTCAGTTATTCAGGTGTGGCTCGGTGGGGTAGCACTCTCGCCTCTGGAAGTCAGATGGTTCAAGTCCCACTCCAGAGACTTGAGCCCATAATCTAGGCTGACACTCCCAGTGCAGCACTGAGGGAGTGCTGCACTGTTGAAGGTGTCAAAACGGGATCTCTTTGTACCAGAGTATGAAGCTGGGAGAAAAAAGGTCAGGTCCATTGATTGGGGTCTGTAAGAGTATTTCATGTGTTTAATGGATAGTTTAATGACACAGCACCAGCAAGTCAAGAGCTTCCTCCCATTCTTCACTGAGATGTGGATGATTTGATGCCACAATTGGTTCAGCCCCTCCCTAGCTAGGCTGAATGGAGGTTAATTCTAGTGCCCCCTCCCTGAATGTTGCACTGGCTGAGGTCAATTAACTCAGCACAGCCCGGGGATCAAACCTGGGCCCTACTGATCTGCACGGTCTAGTGTTACATCACATAGAGCACGTAACCCCCACACTGAGATTACCTTTAATTAAAAAACAAAACACGGCACACTAAATCGTTTCTCACCTAAATAGTTTCGTCCCCTTCACCCGCCACCCCTGTGCTCGCTGACCCACATTGGCTCCAATGCCTTGATTTTAAAATTCTCATCCTTGTGTTGAAATCCCTCCGTGTCCTCGCCCCTCCCGATCTCTGTGACCTCCTCCAGCCCTACAACCCACCGAGATCTCTGCGCTCCTCCAATTCTGGCCTCTTGTGCATCCCCCATATCCATCGCCCCACCATTGGCGGCCGTGCCTTCAGCTGCCTGGGCCCTAAGCACTGGAATTCCCTCCTTAAACCTCTCTACCTCTCTCCCCTCCTTTAAGACACTCCTTAAAACCTACCTCTTTGACCAAGCGTTGGAACACCTGTCCTAATATCTCCTTCTTTGGCTCGGTGTTAATCCTTGTCTGATTACAGACAACTTGGGACATTTTATTACGTTAGAGGAGCTATATAAACGCAAATTGTTGCTGTTTATGTATTTTCTTTACAGTATACACTCGACTATAAACCCTTAGAAATCACTTGATATGAGTATAATTTCCATAAAAAAACACAACTTTTTGACTCTGGTCTATTGAGCGTCCCTCTCCTCTCCCCCCTCCTGCCCTACACCATCTCCCTGGAATTCTCTTCCTAACCCCTCCATCTTGTTACCTCTCTTCCCACCTTCATTAAAAGCTGCCTATTCAATCACAAAGGATGGTGAAAACCTGGAACTCTCTCTCTCCAAAGGCTGTGGATGCTGGGGGACATTTGGAGCTTTCAAGACTGAGATCGACAGATTTTTTTTGTTAGGAGCAAAGGCCATTCAATTGGATCAGCACTGATCCAATTGAATGGCCTCCTGTTCCTATGTTCCAAAATACCAACTCAACCTGTTCCTATGTTCCAAAATACCAACTCAACCTTCTTCCCAGTACAGCAGCCAGCTCTCCGGTGTACAGCGTCATTTTAAAATGTCTTCATTTAAAGACCTGCCGCTGGAGAAAAAGGAATTTTTTTTATAAGGAAACTGCAGTCACCTCTGCTTTTAAACACGTCAGCATCCAACGTGAGTTGTCCTTGTGGGTTCCTTCCTTCATCTTCCTGCTGCTGTCTTCCTGACCTCTCAATCTGCATTGCAGTTGCTTTTTTTTTATGGAAAGGGACAGTCTCCTCACAAAAGAGGAACCTTGCCAAGTATTTTTGGGTTTTTTTGGACAATAGAAGAGTTTGAAGGACCGTGTATCACTTTTTGACACAGAGACCCGCTCGGGAGGTGCAGGGATGGATTTCGAGAAGGCGACTTTGTGTTGTGTGTTTGCACACAAAAAGGTTTGTTGACACTTGAAGCTGATAGCTGAAGTGATAGGTGTCAGCCATGGCTCAGTGGCCTGGCCTAGAGGAATCAAGGGATATGGGGATTGGGCAGGAAAGTGGAGTTGAGGTTGAAGATCAGCCTTGATCTGACTGAATGGCGGAGCAGGCTCGAGGGGCCGTATGGCCGACTCCTGCTCCTATTTCTTATGTTCTTATGTTCTTACAATGCATATCTGAGTAGGTCAAAAGGAACCTAAAAGTCACACAATATTCAAAACAGGACATTGGATGACTCGCTGGCATTGCTTACCTGGGGAAATAAGGCCTCTCATACCGATTGACAAATATAAGAAAAAGAAAGAACTTGCATTTATATAGCACCTTTCACAACCTCAGGACATCCTAAAGCGCTTCACAGCCAACGAAGTACTTCTGAAGTGTAGTCACTTTTGTAATGTAGGAAAGGCAGCAGCCAATTTGCGCAGAGCAAGATCCCACAAACAGCAATGTGATAATGACCAGATAATCTGTTTTAGTGATAAATATTGGCCCAGGACACCAGGGAGAACTCCCCTGCTCTTCTTCCAATAGAGCCACGGAATCTTTTATATCCACCTGGGAGGGTGGATGGGGCCTCAGTTTAACTTTTCATCCGAAAGACAGTGCAGCACAGGAGGGTCGGCTTAAGATTTTGTGCTCAAGTCTCTGGAGTGGGATTTGAGCCTATAAACCTTCAGACTCAGAAGTGAGAGTCCGGCCACTGAGCCACGGCTGACACCTAATGTAAGTGAATATTCTACTCACTCTATTCTCTAGTTCTACTTCTCTTAGTTCCAGTGCTGGTTTCTCATGCGTTGTGTATCCAAGTATTGGCAGTCTTGACCTTAGCTTTTAACACAACACTAAATCTAAGGGTACAGTAGCCTAGTGGTTGTGGCACTGAGCTAGCAACCCGTGGCAAGTTCTGAAATTGCGGATAAAAAACCCAACTGGTTCACTCACATCCTTCAGGGAAGGGAACCTGCCACTCACTACCAGGTCTGGCCTACACGTGACTCCAGTCTCACTCTTAATGCCCTCAGGGCGACTCGGGATGGGCAATGAACCCTGCCTTTTCCAGTGTTACCCCCATCCCAAGAACAAATCTACATTGATCATTAGAACTTAAGGATTTTCTGTCTCTTCCAGGTTACTGACCCCAATCCAGCTAAATTTCTCAACACTGGGGGATTTTCGTTCTGTCTGACAGTGCGCTAGTTAACGCGTTCAAATCCTTCAAATTCGTTTTGTGCCCTAGTCTAACGGTTGGTAAACTGCTTACAATAAATAGGTTAATTACTGCCTTAAACAGCCCACAGAGGAATTTTACACAAGCATGCTAAATACTTTTTTGCCAGAGAAAGTTAAGCTCTTAAACCTGAAACGTCTGCGCCAATTCCCTCCGTGAATTACTTGCATTTTCACTCCACCCTTCCAGTTGTTTCCGTTCTGTTCAGTTTACCTCTGGGATATTTATAATTCCTTATGATTATCACCTTACATTTTCCTATACCCTCCCTTACGTACCTAACCAGCAGCTTTGTTTATCTGCCCCTCCTAAGCTAGAGGCTAATAGTAGTTGAAGATATTATTTCGTAAACTTATCATTAATTTTTACCCGTATTTTTTTTGATGTCTCCCCTTCTAGGAACATGAGATCTCCTAGACGAGAAAAGGCTAGGATCCATCTAGTTCGCCTTCTACCATGCTGGTAGTCGCTTGATTCAAGGATAATGGAGTTGTTGACTAATCATAGCAATCAATCTCTATCAATGAGTCTACAACAGACCCAGACATGAGGGGAGGAAATCCCCCAGTGGGGGAGAACTTTGGGAACCAGAGGTCCAAAGCCCGAAAGACATTTGACATCCCTCCCTCAAGCAGCACCACCAAAATCAGATTTGGCCATTCAACTTACTTCCTGGGAATTTTCTCCGGGGTTCTCCCGATCGGCTGAGGAGGAACTCCCATTTAAGCTGTCAGCTGTGGGTCAGCGGGCAGCCCTCTCACCTCGAAGTTAGAAGATTGTGGGTTCAAGTCCCACCTCCAGAGACGACAGCACATAATCTAGGCTGACACTTCAGTGCAGTACTGAGGGAATGTTGCACTGTTGGAGGTGCCGTCTTTAGGGTGAGACGTTAAACCAAGGCCCCCTCTGCCCACTCAGGCACTTATAAGTGCCTTTCATTTCCTCAGGGCACCCTGTAAAGCTTCACCGCCAATGAATTACCTTTGAAGTGCAGTCACTGTTATTAAGTCAGCAAACATGGCAGCCAAATTGCGCACAGCAAGTCCTACAGACAGCGATGAGATAATGAACAGTAAATCTGTTCTTTTTTTTTGTGTTGGTTGAGGTCCCTGGAGAGCACCACTTGTGACATCCTGCCAATCAGAGAACGTTCCCTTTTTATCCTTCCCTAACAAAAATCTACTAAACTCCGTGCGGCGAGGGCTAACATCAAGAAATTGTAGATTACAGAAAACTAGCTGCTGAGCACTGCAGCCATGAGTGAACTATGTCAACCAGATCACGCAAGGCTTATTTGCCTTAATCCACTGCCATCTTTTGGATAAGACATTAAACTGAGACCCCGTCTGTCCTCTCAGGTGGACGTAAAAGGTCACATGGCACTGTTTCGAAGAAGAGCAGAGGAGCTCTCCCCGGTGTCCTGGACCAATATTTATCCCTCAACCGACATCACTAAAACAGATTATCTGGTCATTATCTCATTGCTGTTTGTGGGATCTTGCTGTGCACAAATTGGTCGCCGTGTTTCCTACATTACAACAGTGACCACACTTCAAAAGTACTTCATTGGCTGTAAAGCGCTTTGGGACGCCCTGAGGTCATGAAAGTCGCTATATAAATGCAAGTCTTTCTTTCTTTGTTTTGAATTCAGTGAAGAGGGAGCACTGACAGGAACCTCCATAGACCTGCAAGTGTGTGGCAGTAAAAAAACAGCAATTTTTACCCAGCGGCTTTACCGGGAAGCAGCAACGAGTTTCCCACCGGCCAATCCAGCGGAGAAGTGGATCGGAGGCCGGAAGTGGGCCGAAAACATTAAGTTTTAAATGTTATTTTTTTCACTGTCCTTGTGGGGCCAGGAGGAGCAGGAATGATCCTCCTGCAAGGAAAGTTCAGGCCTCCCCTGCCATGACCTCGCCCTCCCGATTGCAGGGACCCACGGGACGGCCCGGCAGCCGATCTTGCCACTTACCCCCTGTCAGCGGGTCACGCAATTTTCAGCCGACTTCCTAGCTAGGTCAGGTGGGAAGTCGGCCGGCAGGATTAAGAAACATAAGAAATAGGAGCAGGAGTCGGCCATACGGCCCCTCCAGCCTGCTCCGCCATTCAATGTTCCCGACATCTGGGATCTGTTCCCGACGTGTGAGAACTTGGCAGTCGGGCGATGCGCATTGGCATTGCCTAGGTGAGTGCACGGCATGGAACTGGCAGAATCGCAGGATCCCTCATCGTCCTGAATCAGATTCAGAGCAGTGATGAAGCTCTTGCATTAATTTCAGGCATCCCAGTCAGTAATTTGAGCGTGCGGAAGCTGAGGAAATCCAAGTGTGCAGGATTTCCCAGCGCCTGCGACGCTCCCTCCTGGGAAAAACACTTTCGCTGGCAGTAATTTCCAGGCTGGTGTGAATGAATGAAAGGCTTTCATTTTTTCCCCCCCACTCGGTTTTCATAGTTGCGATGCTTCATACAACCCATAGAGGGAGCCCATAGTCTCCAGGAGCCACCGAAACGCCCAAACATCAAACTCTTGGTGAGGACTCGCTCGTCCTGTACTGTAAAGGACTTCATTCGTTCTCTGTCTGAAGTAAAATCACCAGGGAGACTGTGGTCCTTCTCGTCTTCGGTTCAGAGACGCTGAATCCAGTGAACGTCGGATCTTCAGTCGAGCCTCCAACAAGTAAATGGATGTGGACGTCACTGGCAAGGCCAGCATTTATTGCCCATCGCCCGTCACCCCGAGAAACGGAATGGATCGCTCGGCCATGTCAGGTGGCAGTTAAAAGTGACTGAATTTCACTAACTCCTGGGGCCTGGTCCTCATCTCCGTCACTGAATTTCACTAACCCCTGGTTACATCCTGGTTATATCTCCCTGCTTTAAAATGTTTAAACAGATGGGTTAAAAGGCAATGCAAGCAAACAAAAACTCTAGAAACAAGAGAGGGAACGATTTTAGCCCTAACCCGCCCAGCAGAAACCGGTCGGGCGGACAGTTAAAATCGGCCAATGTACTTACCTGCGTGGAGCTAACAGGATCCGACGATTTACCTGGTCTCCGGAACTGCAGGCAAGGAGACCCACCCAGACGCTGTGGCCTCTTTACCGTATGTATATCGAGACCCAATTGCATCGTCGGGACCCAACTGCATCGTCGGGACCCATGACATCATCGGGACCCGACTGTGACATCATTGGGACCTGATGACATCATTGGGACCTGATGACATCATTGGGACCCGATTGCAATTTTTACCCAGCGGCTTTACCGGGAAGCAGCAACGAGTTTCCCACCGGCCAATCCAGCGGAGAAGTGGATCGGAGGCCGGAAGTGGGCCGAAAACATTAAGTTTTAAATGTTATTTTTTTCACTGTACTTGTGGGGCTAGGAGGAGCAGGAATGATCCTCCTGCAAGGAAAGTTCAGGCCTCCCCTGCCACGATTTCGCCCTCCCGATTGCAGGGACCCACGGGACGGCCCGGCAGCCGATCTTGCCACTTACCCCCTGTCAGCGGGTCACGCAATTTTCAGCCGACTTCCTAGCTAGGTCAGGTGGGAAGTCGGCAGGCAGGATTAAGAAACACAAGAACATAAGAAATAGGAGCAGGAGTCGGCCATACGGCCCCTCCAGCCTGCTCCGCCATTCAATCAGATCATGGCTGATCTTCAACCTCAACTCCACTTTCCCGCCCGATCTCCATATCCCTTGATTCCCTTAAGATAAGGAGACCAAAACTGTACACAGTGCTCCAGGTGAGGTTTCATCAAATGAGGCCCGTATAATTAATTAACTTAATTAAATTTAAATGAGTTCAAATACCTCAGGTCTCATATTTTGGAGCACGGGTGAGTTTTGAACTGACACCAGACCTCACCCACTGAAAACTGGCCGGGAGTTAAAATCGGGGCCGAGGCGATGCTAAATGATTACACGAGAAATGCCTCTTGCAGCAGGTCTCCCCCTTGACCAGTAGGTGGTGATGTTAGTCAACAA
This sequence comes from Heptranchias perlo, assembly GCF_035084215.1. Classification (NCBI taxonomy): domain Eukaryota; kingdom Metazoa; phylum Chordata; class Chondrichthyes; order Hexanchiformes; family Hexanchidae; genus Heptranchias; species Heptranchias perlo. The sequence goes on from NC_090332.1 coordinate 3,337,329, forward strand.
ATGGCCACTGAAAATCAAAGCGGACTTTACACAGATCATCGTCCAAGTCAAAAAGTATTTAAAAGTATTAATCTTTGTTCAAAAGTCTATATTTGCAACAAAAGCATTTTAAAGGAGTAAAAATCCTAGATCAGTTGCATTTGGAAAATTCTTAATCTTTTGTTCCTGAACAATATTCATAAAAGGCTCATTTCACTACATTGAAAATAAAATGTCAAAAATTAAGAAACTAAAGGCAGGGAATTATTGCTGTGCAATATCCAATGAACACTTCATAATAAATTCTCCTCTCTGATATTTTAAGAGAAAGAAGAAGAAAGTCAGGAAGAACTTGCATTTATATAGCGTCTTTCATGACCTCAGAACGTCCCAAAGGGCTCTACAGCCAATGAAGTACTTTTTTTGAAATGTAATCACTGTTGTAATGTAGGAAAAACGACAGCCAATTTGCACACAGCAAGATCCCACAAACAGCAATGAGATAGATGTGCGGTTAATGTGTTTTAGTCATGTTGGTTGAGAGATAAATATTGGCTAGGATGACGGGGAGAACATTCCTTGCTCTTCTTCGAAATAGCGGCAGTGGGATCTTTTATGTCCACCTGAGAGGGCAGATGGGGCCTCGGTTTAGGGGTTACGTGGAGCGGGCAGGAAATTGGACATGAATTTAGATTTGAGGTTAGGATCAGATCAGCCATGATCTTATTAAATGGCGGAGCAGGCTCGAGGGGCCGATTGGCCTACTCCTGCTCCTATTTCTTATGTTCTTATGTTCTTAACATCTCATCCAAAAGACTGCACCTCCGACAGTGCAGCACTCCCTCAGTACTGCACTGGGAGTATCAGCCTGTATTATGGGCTCAAGTCTCTGGAGTGGGACTTGAACCCACAACCTTCTGACTCAGACACTGAGCCACAGTTGACATTCTTGCTTATTTTAATACCTCCTTTAAAACTTTGGGCAAAGGCATTTGACAGTTTGAAAAATCCCATGCACCTCTCTATCTCTCATACTCCACGATCTATGCAGCTCCCTCTTGAATTTTCTGGCACTTTCTATTCCCTCCTCTTGCGCGACCTTTCTCCCCATTCACCACCTCCAAGTGCAACTGTAGCATCTGTACAGTGACCCGACCGGAGATCAGCTGACGGAGCTCAGGCCATTGACCAAACCTGGCACTTTCCAGGATGACATGGTGCAGTTCCCCACTGGGTAGGGTATTTAACAACTACACCGATAAGGGACTGTGTTCTGCCTTTTTTGGTGCACAGCATTGAGAAGTAGCTGCACTAGCTTTTGGCTTAAGTTCCAGCAATTGTGATCAGCTTAAGGTTCAAAAAGAAAACCTTCCATTCCTATGGCTCCTTTCATGATCTCAGGATGTCCCAAAGCACTTTACAGCCAACAAAGAACAGCAATGTAGAAAACTCAGCAGTCACTTTGTGTACAGCAAGGCCCCACACACAATAATGTGATAATAACTAGATAATTTTTTCGTGGTGTTGGGTGAGGGATAAATATTGGCCCAGGATACACTCCCCCTGCTCTTCTTTGAAATAGTGTCCTGGGATCCTATACGTCCACCTGAGAGGGCAGGCAGGGCCTTGGTTTAACATCTCATCTGAAAGACAGCACCTCTGACAGTGTAGCACTCCCTCTGTACTACACTTGAGTGTTATCCTAGATTTTACACTCAATTCTCCGGAGTGGGACCTGAACCCACGACAGTGTGCTCCCAAATGAGCCTCAGCTGACACATTGAGCTGTGGTCTAATAGGAGATGTCTCTTTCACCTCTAGCCTCCAGCCTTCAACCGCTCTCTCTCTCTCTCTCTGTCTCACACTCTCTACCTCGTTACCCCTCCCAGCTAGGTACAGGAGTCAGCCAGGCGTGGCTTAAAACAACATTTATTCATCAACTATATGATACCAGGGCTTAAAGGGTTAAATTATGAGGACAGGTTACACAAACTTGGCTTGTATCCCCTTGGGTATAGAGGATTGAGGGGGTGATCTGATCGAGGTGTTTAAAATGTTAAAAGGATTCGATAGGGTAGATACGGAGAAATTATTTCCTCAGGTGGGGGAATCAAGAACAAGGGGACACAATCTTAAAATTAGAGTTAGGCCATTCAGGAGCGAAATAAGGTAAAACTTTCTTATACAACGGGGAGTGGAAATCTGGAACTCTCTCCCCCCAAAAGGCTGCGGATGCTGAGGGACAATTGGAGCTTTCAAAACTGAGATCGATAGATTTTTGTCGGGTAAGGGTATCGAGGGATATGGAGCAAAGGCGGGAAAATGGAGTTGGGGAACAGATCAGCCAGGATCTAATTGGATGGCGGAGCTATTCTCCAGACCTGTACAGACCTCTACTGCACAAAATAAGATCAATGCTCCCGATTACAACCTCCTGCTTTATCCAAGTTTCTGTCTGCCATTTCTAGATACAGCTTTAAATAATATCCCGCCTTTCTGTTCCTTCAATGCTTGGTTAAAGGTGCAAAAGGCCGAGTTCCATGCGAATTTGATACAAAGTATTAGAATATCTTTCAAAGCTGAACAGGGATCGAGATTGAGAAGTGACCTTATCTCCTGACAGGCAGCAAGCAGACTGTTCCATCAGGTGAGAGGGCGGGTTTTTATAAGTGAGCACCAAAAAAACACCAAATTTAAGAACAGATTAAAATAACGTGCATCTTTTCTTCACTAAAAATCTCCACAACAGTACCTAGTGTCACCAAAGAGATCCTGCTTATATAACGGGGATAATCTGGCAGAGCAGATTGCCCACTGTTATAGAACCCATTGAAACCAGGTGAGTTCTATAATGGAGGGGGTCAGGCTGGGATCTGGTCTGCCCGATTATCGACCAGGCAGTGTCGCTGAAAATTACCCCCATGACCTTAAATCCAAGACATTTTTTTAATCCAGAACTCCCCTTCCTTACTTGACAAATTTTACAGTCCTTCCAGTACTTTCCCTCCTTCGCATTAACCCTTTATCTGCTGTATCTGTATCTATTTTCTCTCTCAGATACACAGGTAAGAGACTCAGCTCACCCAACCTCTTAGCACACATTACAAAATAAGCTGGTTAAACTTCAAGAGTAAACATTCACTTGCGGAACCACACTCTTGGTGTGCTCCCAAATCATTTTTTTTTTAAACTTGCACTGAATTTAAACATGATGTTTTCAACAGAAACATTTGATTGGGTTTATTGGATCCCTGTGGCTTTAAGAGCAAAGTTGGGACGATTAAATATTACGAGAACCTCGGAGGACAAAAATAAATGGCAGGTTCTAAGAACAATCAGCATGACACCACCACTTTTAGTGTAAACCACATAACTTGTGTACCCAGCGAAGGAGCTGAGTCTCATTAAATTTACTGTGCTCTGTTTCCGCATTGCTCAGTGCAGATCAAGAGAGGCCCAGGTTAGATCCCCATTTGGTGATGAACTAACTGCTCTCTCCTGGGGAAGTACAATACCGCAGATGTGTAGAGCACTCAAGAAGGCCGCTGAGCCCATTGTATCAGTGCCGGCTCTTTGCTGGAGCAGTCCAAAAATAATCACAGTGACCCACTCTCTCCCCATGGTCCTGTATCTTCCTCTGCTTCAAATGTCAATCAATTCTTCCTTTAAATTTGCAATGGTCTCTGCCTCAACCATTCCCTATGGCAAAGAACTCCGTGTTCCAACAACACTCTGTGTAAACAATACTCTCCTAACCTCTCTCTTCACTCTCATAGTGACAATTTTAAATTGCGTATGTGGGTGTGCATGCATGCACGTGTGTGTATATATGCACATACATGCGTGCATGTGTGTATGTGTAAGTGTGATTGTACACGTGTGCGTAAATATCTACATATATGTGTATGAGTGTATATGTGCATGTGTACATGCATGTATGTTTGTATATACATAAGTGTGTGTGTATATGCCAATGTGTGTATGTGTATATGTGTGTGCGTATGTGCCAATGTGTGCACATGCATGTATGTGTGTGTATATGTGTTAATGCATGTATGGGTGCATATGTGTAGGTGTACGTGTGTGTGTTAGTGTGCATACAGGCATGTGTGTTGGTGTGTGTACATGTATGTGTTAGTATGTGTGTGTGTTAGTATGTGTGTGTGTTAGTATGTGTGTGTGTTAGTATGTGTGTGTGTGTTGGTACGTGTGTGTATGGGTTTTTGCAACAATCCAACAGCTTCATGGTCACTTTTACAGAAACCTGTTTTCTTTATTTCCTGATTTTTTAAAACTGAATTCTAATTCTCAAACTGCCTCGGTGGGATTTGAACTTATGTTCTCTGGATTATTAGTCAAGGCCTCTGGTAATTGATGGTATGGAACTGGTTGACACCAAGCTGAGGAAAGGGAGTCTGGCTGAAGTGTTTCCTCTGGTCTCTGTGCATTTTAGACGTGAGGAACACAACGGGAAGATTTCCTCTGGTCCCTGTATTAGACATTACAAACAGAACCAAACCCTGTGGGACACTGCTACCCACTTGTATTATCAGCAAATAACCCCAATTAAGTGTCAGCCGTGGCTCAGTGGTAGCACCCTCGCCTCTGAGTCAGAAAGTTGTGGGTTCATGTCCCACTCCGGTGACTTTAGCACCTGGTCTGTGCTGTAGTGAGGGAGTGCTGCACTGTGAAGTAGGTGCTATCCTTCAGACGCGATGTTAAACCATTAGCCCTCTTAGGTGGATGTAAAAGCTCCCATGACAATATTTTGAACAAAAGCAGGGGAATTCCACCTGGCTTCCTGACCAAACAACACCAAAAATAGATGATATAGTCATTTATCTCATCGCTGTTTGTGGGACCTCTTTTTGCACAAATTGGCTGCTGTGTTTCCCTACATTACAACAGTGGCTACACTTCTAAAGTAATTCATTGGCTGTAAAGCGCTTTGGGACATCCTGAGGTTGTGAAAGGCATTGTATAAATGCAAGTCTTTCTTTTACTTCAGACTATTGAGAAACTGCCTTTCCTCTCTTGCATCTAATTTTTAATATAATTATCTACCTTTCCACTAATTCCATGCCCCCTGTTGGGTTCAAAACTCCTTTAAAAAAAGACATTTGAAGGAAACGGTAATGAGGTAAACTGTGTTCCCGCAAATCCTGTTTTTCCCTCACTGACGCTGATGGCATCGGAGAGATCTGAGTTTCAGGGTCGAAGACATTGTCCTGCGGATAGATATCTAGATTATTAAATAAATAAGCTCGATGGATAATATTGAGCTTAAAGTCAGGCTTTCAAAACACACAGGCTTTTGGAAACACAAGCTTTTCAACACAGCAGGGGGTAATGTAAGAAAAGGCAACAAGGACATACTTCAGAGGCTTCAGATCAGGAAAGCAATGATAGGTGTAATAAATGCATGGGCCTCTCATTCCTATCTGGTAATCTGTTCAAAAGTACTGGGGTTTGTAAAACATCAGATAGTATTGCACCAACATATGGTCAAATGGTATAAGGAATGGATTTGAAGCCATTGGAGCATCAAAATTGGAGACGTCAGGACCATTAAGTATGTCTGGGCGTAGAAATGTAAGGAGCTATCTCCACATGAAGGGCCATAAACAGAGAGAGTAAAGGGGCCTTTTACAACCCATCGTTCGAGCACACAGTCTTTTCTACATCAAAGGGTCTCCAGTCACATGATCAAAGACTAACCTGTCAATCTTTGATCGAGGCATAGCAACAGGGGACGATTGGACAAAAAGAATCACCCTCCCCAGTCCTACATCCTATTGGTAAAAAAAACAATATAAAAAGACTTTGAGAGAAGAACAGTCTCATCACCACCCGGCAGTCACAAGGAACACACACTGCAGTTAAACATCATACAAGAAGAAGAGGACCTCAAGTACTGAAGAGCTGATCAATCTTCAGGCCCGATGGTTTAAAGGTTGTATTAATGATTTGCCTGATGTGTGTATGAATTGTTAAATCATTACATAATAACGTTGTGAATTATTAAGTGTATAACGGGATTTGATAGAGGAAAGTCATTTGTCTGGTTTGATTTTGCTTCATGAATGCTCGTACGAATGTTGACATCATTAAATAATTACTTTTGATTAACGAAACTACCGTGAGAGAAGGGGATTTCTCTGCTTGACTATTCGTCCAGTGTCCAAGAATCACAGGAAATAAGGAATTCCCTACACCTATAATCTCCTCCAATAGTCTCCTGTGTGGTACCTGGTCAGAGTTTCTGAAGGGCCATGCTCAGCACAATCACTATTTCCCCCAATCCTCCATATCTGTCACCTCCTCAGAAAGGTTTGTCAAGCACGAGCTTCCATTCTGAAATTTGTGTTGGCTGCTTTGAGTTATTTTCCTGTCTTCCAGCTATACAGTAACTTCATCTTTAATTAAAGAGTCCATAATTCTCACCTACCAACCTCAGGAATCTTGGATGTATCGTGCCAGGTACTGGCACTTTTTCCTCCTTTAGCTTAACAAACTAATTCAGGATTTGGCCCCTCCCCAATAGCCTTCTCTTTTGTAAACACTGAAGTGAAGTCGTAGTTAAGAAACCCTTCCTGTTTCCACCTATCTCCTCAAACTCACTGCCCTCTCCACTCAGGGGTCTCACCTCACAATTAACAATTCTCTCTTTAGAATCATGGAATCCTACAGCACTGAAGGAGGCCATTCGGCCTATCACGTCTGTGCTGGCTCTTTGAAAGAGCTATCCAATTAGTCCCACTCCCCCCACTCTTTCCCATAGCCCTGCAAATGTTTCTCAATACTATTGAATCTGCTTCCACCGCCCTTTCAGGCAACGCATTCCAGATCAGAACAACTCGCTGCGTAAAAAAAAAATGTTTCCTCATGTTGCTGCTGGTTCTTTTTCCGATTATCTTAAATCTGTGTCCTCTGGTTACCGACCCTTCTGCCACTGGAAACAATTTCTCCTTATTTACTCTGTCAAAACCGTTCATGATTTTGAACACCTCTATCAAATCTCCCCTTAACCTTCTCTGCTTCAAAGAGAACAACCCCAGCTTCTCCAGTCTCTCCACATAACTGAAGTCCCTCATCCCTGGCACCATTCTAGTAAATCTCCTCTGAACCCTCTCCAAGGCCTTCACATCCTTCCTAAAGTGCGGTGCCCAGAATTGGACACAATACTCCAGCTGAGGCCTAACCAGTGTTTTATGAAGGTTCAGCATAACTTCCTTGCTTTTGTGCTCAGTGCCTCTATTAATAAAGCCAAGAATCCCGTCTGCCTTTTTAACACCTTCTCAACTTATCCATTACTGATATATTTGTAGAACACTTTGATGTACATTTTAATATTCCCCCCAGCTTTCCTTATCCCTTTCTCTTTCCTTATTTCTCATATTCTATCTTGCTTTTATCATTTTTATCGTATCTCTGCTTCAATTTTAGTTTGTTTCTAACCTCCCTATTTATCTGTGACATTCTGAAACCTGCAGCAATCTCCTTTTTTTAATGCTACATATTTATTCTGTAACTTTGCAACCTCCTTTTAAAAGAATATCCTACTGTTGTTCTACAGCCCTGTTTGTCAATTTCTCTTTTCACCTCACCTCAGCTAACGAGTTCATTTTTCCAAAATCGGCCCTATTCCAATCTGCTGCCCTTGTTTTTATACTAACTTTCTATTTAGACCGTCAAACGTTATCATATTATGGTCACTACTCCTGAAGAGCTCTCCCACATTTAACTCATCTACCTGATCTACTTTGGTGCTCATTACTAGATCCAGTAGCGCTTATCTCCTTGTAGGAATATGAACATACAATATGAGGAAGGAGTCATCTCCACATTTTAGGAATTCCATTCCTATTTCTCCATTTCTACCCTCTGTTAGTGACACTGGAAACACCGTGGGAAGATTCCCTCTGGTCTCTCTGTGTGTTAGTGACACTGTAAACACAGGGGGAAGATTCCCCCTGGTCTCTCTGTGAGTTAGTGACACTGGAAACACCGTGGGAAGATTCCCTCTGGTCTCTCTGTGTGTTAGTGACACTGTAAACACAGGGGGAAGATTCCCTCTGGTCTCTCTGTGTATTAGTGACACTGTAAACACAGGGGGAAGATTCCCTCTGGTCTCTCTGTTGTTAGTGACACTGTAAACACAGGGGGAAGATTCCCTCTGGTCTCTCTGTGTGTTAGTGACACTGTAAACACAGGGGGAAGATTCCCTCTGGTCTCTCTGTGTGTTAGTGACACTGTAAACACAGGGGGAAGATTCCCTCTGGTCTCTCTGTGTGTTAGTGACACTGTAAACACAGTGGGAAGATTCCCCCTGGTCTCTCTGTGTGTTAGTGACACTGTAAACACAGGGGGAAGATTCCCCCTGGTCTCTCTGTGTGTTAGTGACACTGTAAACACAGGGGGAAGATTCCCCCTGGTCTCTCTGTGTGTTAGTGACACTGTAAACACAGTGGGAAGATTCCCCCTGGTCTCTCTGTGTGTTAGTGACACTGTAAACACAGGGGGAAGATTCCCCCTGGTCTCTCTGTGTGTTAGTGACACTGTAAACACAGGGGGAAGATTCCCCCTGGTCTCTCTGTGTGTTAGTGACACTGTAAACACAGGGGGAAGATTCCCTCTGGTCTCTCCGTGTATTAGTGACACTGGAAACACCGTGGGAAGATTCCCCCTGGTCTCTCTGTGTGTTAGTGACACTGTAAACACAGGGGGAAGATTCCCTCTGGTCTCTCTGTGTATTAGTGACACTGTAAACACAGTGGGAAGATTCCCTCTGGTCTCTCTGTGTGTTAGTGACACTGTAAACACAGGGGGAAGATTCCCTCTGGTCTCTCTGTGTATTAGTGACACTGTAAACACAGGGGGAAGATTCCCTCTGGTCTCTCTGTGTATTAGTGACACTGTAAACACAGCGGGAAGATTCCCCCTGGTCTCTCTGTATGTTAGTGACACTGTAAACACAGGGGGAAGATTCCCTCTGGTCTCTCTGTGTGTTAGTGACACTGTAAACACAGGGGGAAGATTCCCTCTGGTCTCTCTGTGAGTTAGTGACACTGTAAACACAGGGGGAAGATTCCCTCTGGTCTCTCTGTGTGTTAGTGACACTGTAAACACAGCGGGAAGATTCCCCCTTGTCTCTCTGTGTGTTAGTGACACTGTAAACACAGGGGGAAGATTCCCTCTGGTCTCTCTGTGTATTAGTGACACTGTAAACACAGGGGGAAGATTCCCTCTGGTCTCTCTGTGTGTTAGTAACACTGTAAACACAGGGGGAAGATTCCCTCTGGTCTCTCTGTGTATTAGTGACACTGTAAACACAGGGGGAAGATTCCCTCTGGTCTCTCTGTGTGTTAGTGACACTGGAAACACAGTGGGAAGATTCCCTCTGGTCTCTCTGTGTGTTAGTGACACTGTAAACACAGGGGGAAGATTCCCTCTGGTCTCTCTGTGTGTTAGTGACACTGTAAACACAGGGGGAAGATTCCCTCTGGTCTCTCTGTGTATTAGTGACACTGTAAACACAGGGGGAAGATTCCCTCTGGTCTCTCTGTGTGTTAGTGACACTGTAAACACAGGGGGAAGATTCCCTCTGGTCTCTCTGTGTATTAGTGACACTGTAAACACAGTGGGAAGATTCCCTCTGGTCTCTCTGTGTGTTAGTGACACTGGAAACACAGGGGGAAGATTCCCTCTGGTCTCTCTGTGTGTTAGTGACACTGTAAACACAGGGGGAAGATTCCCTCTGGTCTCTCTGTGTGTTAGTGACACTGTAAACACAGGGGGAAGATTCCCTCTGGTCTCTCTGTGTGTTAGTGACACTGTAAACACAGCGGGAAGATTCCCTCTGGTCTCTCCGTGTATTAGTGACACAGGAAACACAGCGGGAAGATTCCCTCTGGTCTCTCCGTGTATTAGTGACACTGGAAACATAGCAGGAAGATTTCTTCCCATTGACTCGGTTTATCCGGGATTTCCATGGAAGTTATGCTGGCCAATCGGGAGAACACCCCCTCCCCCCACACAGAGGGCATTCACAGAATTAAAACAACCAGGAGAATCTAGGATATTATAAACGGGGCAGTAGAGTTGAAGAGTTAGAAGTAATGATGAATTTAGTAGTGGTGAACGGTTGTTTTTCAGACTGGAGGAAGGTAAACAATGCTGGGACCACTCCCTTTCTTCATAAATATTAATGACTTGGACTTGGGTGTACAGGGCACAATTTCAAAATTTGCAGATGACACAAAACTTGGAAGGGTAGTAAACAGTGAGGAGGATAGTGATAGAATTCAAGAGGATATAGACAGGCTGGTGGCATGGGCGGACACGTGGCAGATGAAATTTAACACAGAATAATGCGAGGTGATACATTTCGGTAGGAAGAACAAGGAGAGGCAATATAAACTAGAGGGCGCAATTCTAAAAGGGGTACAGGAACAGAGAGATCTGAGGGTATATGTGCACAAATTGTTGAAGGTGACAGGGCAGGTTGAGAAAGAGGTTAAAAAAGCATATGGGATCCTGGACTTTATAAATAGAGGCATAGAGTACAAAAGCAAGGAGGTTATGATGAACCTTTATGAAACACTGGTTCGGCCACAACTGGAATGTTGTGTCCAGTTCTGGGAACCGCACTTTAAGAAAGATGTGAAGGCCTTAGAGAGGGTGCAGAAGAGATTTACTAGAATGATTCCAGGGATGAGGGACTTTAGTTACATGGATAGACTGGAGAAGCTGGGGTTGTTCTCCTTGAAACAGAGAAGTTTGAGAGAAGATTTGATAGAGATATTCAAAATCATGAATGGTCTTCAAGAGGATAGAGACAGGCCAGTGGCATGGAGTAGATAGAGAGAAACTGTCCCCATTGGCGGAGGGGTCAAGAACCAAAGGACATAGATTTAAGGTGATTGGCAAAAGACCCAAAGGTGACATGATGATAAACCTTTTTACACAGCGAGTGGTTAGGATCTGGAATGCACTGCCCGAGGGGGTGGTGGAGACAGATTCAATCATGGCCTTCAAAAGGGAACTGGTAAGTACTTGAAACAAAAAGATTTGCAGGGCTACGGGGAGAAGGAGGGTGAGTGGGACTAGCTGGATCGGTCTTGCATAGAGCCGGCATGGACATGATAGGCTGAATGGCCTCCTTCCATGCTGTAACCTTTCTATGATTCTATGGTGTACAAAAACATCGATTAGGGTACAGTTAGAGAACTCTGTGCACCCCATTATAGAAAGCCATAGTCTACAATGTAGATACACCAGGATGATGCCAGGGATGGGAAATTATAGATATGAGGAGAGACTTGTGATACTGGGGCTGTTTCCACTGCAGCAGAGAAGGCTAAGAAGAAATTAAATTGAGGTTTTTAAAGTTATGATGCTCACTGAGAGGTTAGGAAAAATTCCTTTGCATAAGGTTGTTGGAGTATGGACTTGCTTTACTACAGGGAATGGTTGAGGCAGAGTCCACTGCAACTTTTATGAGAAATGTGGATAAATGTCTCTGTGAGTTAGTGACACTGTAAACACAGCGGGAAGATTCCCTCTGGTCTCTCTGTGTGTTAGTGACACTGTAAACACAGTGGGAAGATTCCCTCTGGTCTCTCTGTGTGTTAGTGACACTGTAAACACAGGGGGAAGATTCCCTCTGGTCTCTCTGTGTGTTAGTGACACTGTAAACACAGCGGGAAGATTCCCTCTGGTCTCTCTGTGTGTTAGTGACACTGTAAACACAGGGGGAAGATTCCCTCTGGTCTCTCTGTGTGTTAGTGACACTGTAAACACAGGGGGAAGATTCCCTCTGGTCTCTCAGTGTATTAGTGACACTGTAAACACAGCGGGAAGATTCCCTCTGGTCTCTCTGTGAGTTAGTGACACTGTAAACACAGGGGGAAGATTCCCTCTGGTCTCTCTGTGTGTTAGTGACACTGTAAACACAGGGGGAAGATTCCCTCTGGTCTCTCTGTGTGTTAGTGACACTGTAAACACAGGGGGAAGATTCCCTCTGGTCTCTCAGTGTATTAGTGACACTGTAAACACAGCGGGAAGATTCCCTCTGGTCTCTCTGTGAGTTAGTGACACTGTAAACACAGGGGGAAGATTCCCTCTGGTCTCTCTGTGTGTTAGTGACACTGTAAACACAGGGGGAAGATTCCCTCTGGTCTCTCAGTGTATTAGTGACACTGTAAACACAGCGGGAAGATTCCCTCTGGTCTCTCTGTGAGTTAGTGACACTGTAAACACAGCGGGAAGATTCCCTCTGGTCTCTCTGTGTATTAGTGACACTGTAAACACAGGGGGAAGATTCCCTCTGGTCTCTCTGTGTGTTAGTGACACTGTAAACACAGGGGGAAGATTCCCTCTGGTCTCTCTGTGTATTAGTGACACTGTAAACACAGCGGGAAGATTCCCTCTGGTCTCTCTGTGTGTTAGTGACGCTGTAAACACAGCGGGAAGATTCCCTCTGGTCTCTCTGTGAGTTAGTGACACTGTAAATCTTCAATGGAAGGAAAATCCAGCAGCTTCCATTCCCTGCCAGTGATCTTCCCCACCAGCTTTTCCGTTCTGGACTCTGCTTAATACCTAAATGGTAATGATGAAACGCTGCCTCTTTGTAACATTCCAGAGTGAGTTTATGAAGAGTTCCTGTTGCTTTAAAATGGGAAATGATTAAATATAGAGCTTAAGTTAAAAAAATAAATGGCAGATTTTGAGGACAGTCTGAAAATTGCTAGTTCTCAGGAGAGAACTGCGGAACTGCATGATTTACAATGAAACAATAAAACTATAATTTCACCTGAAGCCTGACAGTGAGTGAGCAGAATACGCCCCCAATGGATGGTTAATTAAAGGGACCACCCCCATACTTACTCCCAGTACTTTATAAACCCCTCCAATGATACACCTTAGCTTTTACAAAAAAAAAACTATTATCCTTTCCCTCCCCTATACCCACAAACATTTTCCCTCCCAGTAGGAGACTCCCTACTGCCAGATTGTATCCTGCTTGGTGCAGTAACCAGACTGAGTTATTCCAAGCACGGTATTAACTGTTCCTAGATTCCCGCTGATGAGCTTATTGGATCCCATTTCCTTATCTTTCCCAATCTCACTTTATTATGCAATTGGATTGTCTAGACAGGTCACAGTGTCCACACTCTGATTCAAAATAATAAATATCTTCCAGATTGGTGAGAATTATAAAAGATGTCCTACTGCATCGAATTTAATTTTCAGTAATTACATTTTAGTAAAAGCTTCCCTTATAAATGAGCAGGAATACCCCTTCTGGTGTCATGAATGTGAAAAGTGCCCGTTCCATTTTCCCTTTTTTAGTATTGAACCGTGGCCCAGGCGGAGACACAAGACAGAAACACACAAACACACGCCCCAGACGGGGGCAGTCCCACTCAGGCAGCTTTCATACAAAGTTTCAACACAACATAAGCCTGGGACAACATTAATTAATTCTGTCTTTCTTAAAACCAACGAGAAAGAGAGAAATTACACGGGGAGAGAATTATTACTTTTTTCTACTTTTTACACAAAAGTTGGGGAGGGAGAGAAATTTTAATTAGAAAAACACATGAATGGTGAAGGGAGAGGTGTCTGTATAATTCGCAAATATTTCAATCCATAATTTAAACCCCCTTCCCCCCACACCAATAACACTTACAGATTAGTTATTTAAACAAAAACAAAAATTTGCAACAAAATAAAACCCCCAGTTCTGATGAAAGGTCATTGACCTGAAACGTTAACCCCGTTTCTCTCTTCACAGACGCTGCTTGATTCGCTGAGCGCATTTTCTGTTTGTATTTTTTAAAGAATTGTTTTAACGGAAAAACGTGCAAAACAAATCGACAGAAGGAATCACAACAAATGATCGTGTGTGTTTGTTTAAATAAGGAGACACTTATACAGATATAAATATCTACTTTATTTAGTCGAGCCCAGTTCAGTGTCAAACTGCGTTTCGAGTTCCAGGTCTTGTCCCTTTAAAGTTTTGGCTTGAGGATCTTGTGTGAATATGATGATCGTATTATAAATGGAATGTAATTACGTTAGACAAGAATGCGAAGTGTTGGCAGACTTTGCTTGAATTAAATATTACATATATATCACATCATGACATTTTTCCCCTCTTCACGTCCCTCCCTCCTAAAGGCTCGTTTCGTAACAGCTTACGAAAGCTGCATTTTTTTGCCGTTGCATGGGCTATAGAATAGGTCAGTATTAATCTGGGCTTTCCACGATAGGATCGTCCCACTTCTCACAAGAGAGGAGAGAGAGAGAGAGGCTGCAGACTTCGGAGCAGCAGAACAAAAACAGGACCTGCCCCCCCAGCTCAGCACCTCAAACTCGGTCTACCCCCGAGTCCCCCGCGCACCTCTGCGGCTACAGGAGCAGCACCAACAGGGATTCTCTCTCTGCACAGGTTTGCTTATTAGCCCCCTCTTAAACTCAAGTGTTTATTGCAATCGATTTTAGCAAGGATTCCAACCCCTGCATGTGTCTCACCTTCGGGTCTAATGTGAAAAGGAACTTTATTTGAATTTTTTTGGGGGGATATCGATTTATTATTGCATTTATATATGTTTTAAACATTTTAATTTTATATATCGTGTAATGGATGCATATATTTAAACTCTCGATTTTATACAGTCAAATGTTATTGAGTGCAACAATACCATAACTAAATAGCTTTTATTTAAATTGAGATACAACCGGGGAAGGCTTGCAAGCAATAAATGGTTGAATTGGTTCAGTTTGTGTTGGCCGATTTTATTTTGAACTACCTGGTATATATTTGCAGTTCCAAAAAAAAATGTTGTATTTGTTCTTCCGTTTGGACCGTGCGGTTTGCCTCTGTCCTGGGTTTGTGACAGGGCCACCTTGACACCTCCTGGAGTTATTCCTGGAGAGCTGGCTTGTGTGAAATGGAGAAGTCCCAGGGCTGATCCTTGTCGAGGAGCCGATGGGGTGGGGTAGACGGCATGCAATGCAGCCAGGGAGAAGCGTTAGTTGGGTCTGTGCACTGCTCCGGGGGTGGGTGGGTGGGTGAGTGAGTGGGTGGGGGACAGGGAATGAGGGAGGTCAGCCTCAGACTCCACTTTAGGCTTTAAATTACTCACACGCACAATCAACACAGACAGAAACACTCACACAGATATATACAGACAGACACACCACACAGACATAGGAGTCGATCTGGGCATCAGCTCACCCATATACAGAGCTGTAAAAAGAATAGAGAGAGGGAGAGGCACGAGTTGGTCTTCCAATTTAAAAAAGTTACCTGTAATCACGAGAAGTTTGAATTAAATTACTTTAAATAATGACTAAGTACAGTTAAACTCTATTTTGACCTGCAGTCGATGAATAAAGCTCACAAAGTCGAACATTTTAAACTATTTTTTCTTGTTTCTAAAGTTATTTATTATGGGCGAAAACCCTTTAAATCGGTTCGCAGGTCAATGTGCTGGGCTGCTATATCTTGGATTGGTATAACTGAGATGGGGAGTGTAATGTGTTGAAACGCATTGTAACTTGCGATGCTTCGGACAGTTGCAGGCTGCATGTCTCGTCAGCAGACGAGGCGAGAGCTGCAGACCTGCCTGCTCTTCCACATGTAGTTAACGGGAGTCTGCAGACCCCCTCCCCCCGACCCTGGCCCCCCCCCCCTCTGTGACTTTTCGAGTGAGGTCCTGATGTTTGGGACCTGACAGGACGCAGCCCCGCCGTCGGGCCGCCAGGTGATGCTGTAGCACCAGCCCAGACCCAAAGCAACAAGTTTGTGAACCTTTCTTAAAACCCCATCGAACGGCACTGGGTGAAATACAGAGCCCGCTCTCACCAAGGTGTAAAAGGGCAGTCAGCAGGAAAAATAGAATTGCTTTTGATTTGCTACTTTGGTTGTTCAAATATATCTTAAGGGAGAAAAAAAATGACTGCAGCAGTTTGATATCCAGTTGTGCATCCCTGAAGTTGGTGATGTCTGTAAATTGTGTTTGAATCAGTGGCGCTGACTCGCATGCGAGTGAAATGACAGTCCCCAATACACAGCAACGGGTAGCAGCTTCAGAAAGCGTGGAGAGGGGCATATGCTTAATGTCTCCCCATAGTTATATTTACCAACCTCAAGTTGGATTGAGTGAGACTAATGACGCAATGCTGTTCTCCTGAGTGTCGTTGCAATATTGCAATCAGTCAAGACGATGGCAGTTGGTGAATTGCTTTTAGACAGGCTTGGTGGGAAGGGGAGAGGGAGGGAGGGAGAGAGAGAGAGAGCCATTTGGGAGACGAGTCTTAATCTTAAATCCTAGAAAGGTTGTTTTGGAATACAAAAAAAAGGAACTGGAAATCTGAAATAAATGCTCGGGGGGAGCACCGCAGATCCAACAACATCTGTAAAGAGAAACAAAAGGAGAAGTTAATATTTAGGGTGCAGACTTTAGTCGGAACTCAAAGTGCCATGTAAACCTGTGTGTTAGCAGGAACTAAAAGCTGGGGTGGAGGGAGAGAGTCTGTGATATATTTCTTCACGTTGCATTAACACCGAAGGAATAAAAAGAAAGGGTCTCCTCTCTCTGGCAGCAGAGCACAGTCCAGTCTCGATAATGCAACACAGATTTTCTTATAACGTGCTTTCAGGAAAAAAAAACCTTAAGAGTAGAATTTTACGAGCTGCTGTATAAATGCAAGTTGCTAATGTAATCTGTATAAAGTGAACCTCCTGTAAATGTTGATACACTCCCCCTGTCCAGGCTTCTGAAAGACAGTAGGAGGAACAGCGCTATCATTGCAAGAGATGTGTTTTATTATCAGTGGAGAGTGACAAAGCTAACTGGCTAGTAAGGCAACAGATAGCGAAATCTGTTGACTTTTTGTCGTTCCACGGGGGATCTGCTCAGAGTCTCCCCCCGCCTCCCCAGTTGGAACAATCTATGATTTAGAGAGTTGGAGGCTGCGAGTGAGGTACGGGGTAGGAGAGTTTGTCAGATCGAGGGATTTATAGGCAGACAGTGAGACTGAATCAGGCTGGGATTGGGGAGGGGGAGGATGGGGGTCAGGAATAGAGGTCTTTAGTTGTCTGAGTTGAAGGAGACCAGCTAGCCGAGACAACTTTATGCCGGGTATCCAGGTCAAGTTATACTATTCATAACAAACTCGGTTGTGTGTACGTTTAACTGCCTAACATAGAGGTCGTGGGTGAGAGTGTAGATTGTGCAGAGCTGCATTGTTTAAAACACGAGACAGATCACCAGGCTCCCGAAATATAGGTTTATTCTCCAAGAAATTTATGATTTCGTTTCTTTCTTTCATCAGCCTCCTCCCCACACCCCCCCTCCCCTCTTTTTTTCTTGGCACCAGACCTGCACAATCACGGATTACCTTACCCTTCATTTCCAATATCCCTCTGCACGCCGACATCTTCCTTTTTCTTTGAATCTAACACCGTATGAGGTTATATCTGGGAGTTCTCTCAATTCCCAAGGAAACAGCCAGCCGGCGAGGCGATGAGGTGACTCACAGATTCCCCCCTCCCCAGGATCACTCCTCGCTGTCTGAGGTTTCAGGGAATTTGATTCGAAGCCAAGAAGGGGGGCAGTGAAAATAGGCATTCCACATGTCAAGACTCTCCCTGCGCAACCGGTTAAAGGTTTCACTCTTAGACATTTCGGCTATGTCCACAGATTGGACCACACTCAGGATGGATTTTAATTCCTAGGTTGAACAATATTAAGTATGCAAGGCTCTTAATTGCAACAAAATTAAAGACGGACCAAACTTGTACACTCTTCTATGAAACGGGACTTTGGTTATAACCAAAGCGGGAGGCAGTGTTGGGAACATCACATGAGGATAGGATTGGCCTGGGTTGTGATGCCTCTTGTGGTTGAATGGCCACTCACTGTCAACGCTCATGTATGAATGCACTCGGGCAAGGTGGCAAAGGGCACCGGACATGGAGGGAACCTTGACCCAGTGAGAAGTCAACAACTTCAGGAGGGAGTGGGAATAGACTGGGGGAAGGGGAGGGAAAAATTGTCTGATCCGACCAGGCAGTCACTTAAATGTAATTTGCCTCCTGAATGGTGGACTGCAGACATTTAAATTAAGAAATGAATCGTAAAACAGCCCCGCGATATCCAATATAGTAAACATTAGTCATAGAAATACAACTCTTATCTTTTTTTTGGAGACGTGAGGGTCAGTCTGCCATTGGCCCGGGTCTGACATCTTGCATATGTTCCTTGTGGAAACTTTATTCCAATGTTGTTGGAAGGGATCAGTTGGGAGGCACAGACTTCACAGTGTGAACTCTGATACCTGCCCGTTTAGTAAGAAAAACAGCATTTCCCAAACTTTTACTTGGTCTTCACAGTTTTTCTGTCAGATGCATTTGGAGTTTTGTATGTATTTGGGTGTGTGGGTATGTGTTTGGGGATGTGGGTATGTGTTTGGGTGTGTGGGTATGTGTTTGGGGATGTGGGTATATATTTGGGTGTGTGGGTATGTGTTTGGGGATGTGGGTATGTGTTTGGGTGTGTGTGTATGTGTTTGGGTGTGTGGGTATATGTTTGGGGATGTGGGTATGTGTTTGGGTGTGTGGGTATATGTTTGGGGATGTGGGTATATATTTGGGTGTGTGGGTATGTGTTTGGGTGTGTGGGTATGTGTTTGGGGATGTGGGTATGTGTTTGGGTGTGTGGGTATATGTTTGGGGATGTGGGTATATATTTGGGTGTGTGGGTATGTGTTTTGGTGTGTGTGTATGTGTATATATTTTTGGGTGTGTTTGTGAGAGAACGGATGTTTGGCCGTGTGTGTGTGTTTGAGTGTGTTTTATGGGGTGGGTGGCTACATGTTTGGGTGTCAATGCAAGTATGGATAGTATGTGTGTGTGTGCGTGTGTGTATGTGTATATTTGTGGGTGTGTATACGTTTGTGGTGGGGCGGGGGGCGGTGGAAGGAGTGGATTTTTAAGACGACAAAAGAAAAGAATTGTAGTTTCCAGCTTTTGTCAGAAGATGGCAACAAGACAAAGAAAGAAAATCAGTGGGCCTTTTCCCCTCACCTCCCAGTACAAACATGTGACTCCACAATCTCTGTTCTGAGGTGAGCTCAAAGTCGCATCGAGTTCTCTCAATGTTTTGTCGGGCAGAAAGCTGTCAAACCTGTCAACCAGAATCCGACAGGGATTTAAATTATTTTTTTGCACAGGGCTGATATTATGTATCGTGCATCGGAGACTCTATATTATCCTGTCTCTCACTGGAAGCTCTAGGATACAGTATCTCACAACATGGACTAGCAGAGCCCAGACAGGAGATTTCCCTGTTGCTAGATAAAGGGAAACCAGTGGATGTAGTATATTTGGATTTTCAAAAGGCATTCGAAAAGGTGCCACATAAAAGGTTGTTACACAAGGTAAGGGCTCATGGGATTGGGGGTAATATATTAGCATGGATAAAGGATTGGTTAAAGGACAGAAAGGAGAGTGTGGATAAACGGGTCATTTCAGGTTGGCAGGCTGTATCTAGTGGGGTGCCGCAAGGATCAGTGCTTGGGCCTCAGCTATTTACAATCTATATTAATGACTTAGATGAAGGGACCGAGTGTAATGTATCCAAGTTTGCTGATGATACAAAGCTAGGTGGGAAAGTAAAGCTGTGAGGAGGACGCAAAGAGGCTGCAAAGGGATATAGACAGGTTAAGTGAGTGGGCAAGAAAGTGGCAGATGGAGTATAATGTGGGGAAATGTGAGGTTATTCACTTTGGTAGGAAGAATAGAAAAACAGAATTTTTTTAAATGGTGAGACACTATTAAATGTTGGTGTTCAGTGAGGATTGGGTGTCCTCGTACAAGAAATGCAAAAAGTTAGTATGCAGGTACAGCAGGCAGTTAGGAAGGCAAATGGAATGTTGGCCTTTATTGCAAGGGAGTTGAGTACAAGAGTAAGGAAGTCTTACTATAGTTGTACAGGGCTTTAGTAAGACCTCACCTGAAGCACAGTTTTGGTCTCATTATCTAAGGAAGGATATACTTACCTTGGAGGCGGTGCAACGAAGGTTCACTAGATTAATTCCTGGGATGAGAGTGTTATCCTATGAAGAGAGGTTGAGTAGAATGGTCCATTCTCTCTGGAGTTTAAGATTATGAGGGGGCTTGACAGGGTGGATGCTGAGAGATTGTTTCCCCTGGCTGGAGAGCCTAGAACTAGGGGACATAGTTCCAGGATAAGGGGTCGGCCATTCAGGACTGAGCTGAGGAGGAATCTCTTCATGCAGAGGGTTGTGAATCTTTGGAATTCTCTACTCCAGAGGACTGTGGATGCTCAGTCATTGAATATATTCAAGGCTGAGATCGATAGATTTTTGGACTCTGGAGGAATCAAGGGATATGGAGATCGGGCGGGAAAGTGGAATTGAGGTAAAGGATCAGCCATGATCTGATTGAATGGCGGAGCAGGCTTGAGGGGCCGTACGGCCGACTCCTGCTCCTATTTCTTATGTTCTTATGCTCCACAGGTCAGGGATGCCCCTCCTGCGCAACTGGGGTTCTCTCCCTCTCTGTTCCCAACCCCCCCCCCCAACTCAACAGGGTGTCGAACCATCTCCCTCCTCATCAAGGTCTCCCTCTTTCTCTCTTTCTCTTTCTCTGTATCATCCCTCAACTGGGTACCTTGGACTGTTTCCTTCCCTCCCAGTCTTTTCCTGATGTCTCTACAATAAGAAAGAAAGAACTTGCATTTATATAGCGCCTTTCACAACCTCAGAACAACCCAAAATTCTTTACAGCCAATGAAGTACTTTTGAAGTGTAGTCACTGTTGTAATGTAGGGAGACGTGGCAGCCAATTTGCGTACAGCAAGATCCTACAAACGGCAATGAGATAAATGACCAGATCGTCAGTTCTGTCATGTTTATTGAGAGATAAATGTTGGCCAGGACAACTCACCTGCTCTTCACCAAATAGTGTCATGGAATCTTTTACAGACAAGGTCTCTTTTTCTTCCTTGGGATGTTTTACTATGTTAAAGGTGCTATAGAAATGCAAGTTGTTGTTGTTTTATAGGGTATCCTATTTTTTCCATCTTCTCATTCAACACAGGATATCTCTTGCTGTGTCCCTCCCCATCAAAGGTGTCTTCCCCCTCAACAACCTCTCTGGTGCCATCAAACCATAAGAGGGCATCTATCCTTTTCTCTTCTTGCTCCCCACATCTCTCCTCTTTCCTAACTGTCCCTTTCTCTTTTTTGTCCTCCCTAATAAGGTCTCTCTTTCAATCCTCACATCCACCCAACAGGGCCTCTCTCACTCTGTGTCCCCCTCCAAACCCTAAGAAGGCTGCTGTCCCTCCCCCTTGACTCTGCCAAAGGGGGCTGGTTTCTTTCCTCTCCCCCCCCCCACCCCCCCTGCCCCCTAACAGTGTCTGTGTCAGTCTGTCTGTCTGTCTGTGTCTGACGGTCTCTCTCTCTGTTCCTCTACCACTCTCCCCTAACAGTGTCTGTCTCAGTACTGCCACCTTCTCTCCGTTTTCCTTGGACTGCTGAAATAAATATAGTCAGGAGTTTATCCACTGGGGGTGGATTCTTGCCCATGAATATATTGGGGCTACTATTGGTTACATGAAAATAAAACACTTTCCTCAATGTGTGGGTGGAGCTACCTGGCAGTTCCAGGGAACATTGGTACTTTTACATTGGAGAGGGGCAAGAATTGAACTCTGGATCTCTGTTCCATGTAACCGAGTGTCACACCCCACTAGGCTCGCCAACTCTGGTGGAATGTATTCCTGGAGGTTTCATCACATAACCTCCCATCTCCAACCGCCTCACCCGGTCAAACAGCCCTTTTCCCCTAACTACCAATATTTCCATAACTAATGAAAATGTTTAGAGGAAATGCAAAAAATCCACACTTTTTTCACCCCACCCCCCCACCCCCTGCCATGATTTTTTTCCCCGGGTCACTCATGACAGTGTCTGGGAGATTAATTTTTAATTCTTGGAGGCTCCAGGGCAATCCTAGAGGGTTGGCAACCCTACGTCCCACAGTGTCTCGGAGGTTGCTCTGGTGGAGACGTGCGGAGAGCACTGTTAGAGCAGGGGTAACACCTAGCAATATGTTTGTAAGGTGCATTCATATTCCAGTAGGCAGCCTGGGCACTTTTAGAACATGGCCGTGCATTTGGCTAGAGTCACAGTTCACCTGGTGTAAAGCCCCAGAGGGACAAAGCCAACCAGCTTCCGTGCACTTGGGATCAGATCTGGATCCAACTCCCGAATCCGGCTCCCACTCTCACATTGATCTGCATCCAAAACCGTCTTACAATGATATGAAAGTGGTAGCATGAAGCACTGTAATATATTATATTGCACTTATACTGCAGATCACTAATCTATCACATGAGCAGAGTCAAGGATTGGGGCACTGGTCATTATAATCAGCCCAACAACAACACCTTGCATTTATATAGCGTCTTTAACGTAGTAAAATGTCCCAAGGTGCGTCACAGGAGCGTAATCAGACAAAAAATTGACACCAAGCCAAAGGAGGAGATATTAGGATGAGTGATTAAAAGCTTGATCAAAGAGATAGGTTTTAAGGAGCATCTTAAAGGAGGAGAGAGAGGCAAAGAGATTTAGGGAGGGAATTCCAGAGATTAGGGTCTAGGCAGCTGAAGGCACGGCCGCCAATGGTGAGGTGAAGAAAATCAGAGATGCACAAGAGGCCAGAGTTAGAGGAATGCAGAGATCTCGGAGGTTGTAGAGCTGGAGGAGGTCACAGAGATAGGGAGGGGTCGAGGCCATGGAGGGATTTGAACATGAGGATGAGAACTTTAAAATCCAGGTGTTGCTGGGAAAGTAAACAGATCTACATTGGGGCAAAACTGCCTCCAATACCTCATATATTTCCAAAAAATGGCAGATACATGGGCTCTTTCTCATGACTTGTCCCAAGTCGAGGTCGAGAGGTCGAGGGCAAGAGGACGAGTCTCAGGTCGAGGCGGAGATGTCGAATCTCGGGTGGAGGTAGAGAGGTTGAGGTCAAGAGGTCGAGGCTTGGGTGGAGGTGGAGAGGTCGAGGTCAAGAGGTCGCGTCTCAGGCCATGGTGGTGAGGTTGAGGTGGAGAGGTCCAGATCAGGTCGAGTCTCAGGTCGAGGGTGGAGAGGTCTAGTCTCAGGTCGAGGTGGATAGGTCAATCTCAAGTCGAGGTGGAGAAGTCGAGTCTCAGGTCAAGGCGGAGAGGTCGAATCTAGGTCAAGGTGGAGAGGTCGAGTTCAGGTCGAGGTGGAGAGGTTGTGGTGGAGAGGTTGAATTCAGGTTGTGGTGGAGAGGTCGAGATGGTTATAAAAGAATATATGTAGAACCAGGAACACCAGAAGCAAAGTGACAATGCCCTTATGATGCTCACAATCAGATCCCGATTCTCACCAATAGCCAAAATACCATCAGATTGTTTTTTCTTGACCAGACAGCCTCAGGAATCTCCTTGGCACTGACCCAGGACAACGGTCTCACTCGTTTATTTTCTCATCACTTGTTTCTATGGCTACTCTGTGGTTCACCACCGCCTGTAACCCTTTGAGCTCTGCAGGACTGCTAGTGGCTGGTGTAGCTTTTATTATGCTGGGACCACTGGACAGAGTTTGAGAATTTATCTGAACTCTAACCTGCATACACTAATTGCATTTGGGTGTCAGCCGTGGCTCAGTTGGTAGCAGTCTTACATCTGAGCGAGAAGGTCGTAGGTTTAAGTCCTCCCTCCAGAAACTTGAACACATAATCCAGGCCAACACATCAGTGGAGTACTGAGCAAATGCTGCACTGTTGGAGATGCCGTCTTTAGGATGAGATATTAAACTGAGGCCTCATCTACCCTCTTGGGTAGATGTAAAAGATCCCAAGGCAGTATCTTGAAGAAGACCAGGGGAGTTCTCCCTGGTGTCCTGGCCAACATTTATCCCTCAACCAACACTATAAAAAAACAGATTATCCGGTCATTATCACATTGCTGTTTGTAGGACCTTGCTGTGTGCAAATTGGCTGCCATGTTTACTACATTACAACAGTGACTATACTTCAAAAGTACTTCATTGGCTGTAAAGGGGGAGTTCCTGAGGTCATGAATGGTGTTATATAAATGCAAGTCTTTCTTTCATGCGTACGAGTGCACACTAATTTACATACAAGCACGTGTGCACCTGCTCGCGCACACATGAGAACTGACATTATGGAAAGCGGCAAGCCAGTGATGGGAAATGGGGAAAATTGAAGTAACTATTTTACCTGCCTAGGACAACGGTTGTTTTGCGAAATGAGGTGCTGCTTTACGAAGAACCATTCAGAGCTCCATCAGCTAACACTCCCATATGAGACTGTGCAGACCAAGAGTTGTTTGCACACAAGCAGAACCAGACTCATGCCTAACCCAAGCTGGAGAGCAACAATTATCAATTAATGCGGCCCCTTGTGATTTTAAGAGTAATTCAATGCCTGAAGCTTTCACTTTATTGAAGCAGTGAAACACATGCAGGCACCAGACTTAAAGGAATCTTTTGCATTTAATTCTATCAGCAACAATTTTTTTTTTGTAGCCTTAAGTAATTTGAAATTTTTCTTCTTCCATCTAACTCTCTTTTCCTCACTACTGAAAAGATCAAAAGCGAGACTATGTAAGGAGCACAATAGAAAACAAGTAAATTAAGAATTTAAGGCTATTTATTCTTTGGAGGGGGGAGAGGAGGGGTTGCTGAATTGCAGCATTCCATCTTTTAATGACACACGGGGAGTATTGCGAACTTTGCCATTTTCACGGAAAAGTGGATGGAAACACGGAATGCAATTCCCAAAACAGTTGAGGGATAAATATTGGCCAAGACACTGGAGACAACTCCCCTGCTCTTCTTCGATATAGTACCGTGGTATCTTTTACATCCAACTGAGAGGGTAGACAGGGCCTCAGTTTAATGCCTCATCAGAAAGATGGCACCTCCGGCAGTGCAGCACTCCCTCAGTGCTGCATTGGAATGTCAGCCTAGATTTATTAATGTTCAAGTTTCTGGAGTGGGACTTGAACCGACAACCTTCTAAGCTTAGAGGCAAGTGTGCTACCCACTGAACCATCGCTGACACTTAACTGAACCAATTGGCTCTCCTCATGTTCCCGCCGTGCCACTGATCAGTGTTTTACCTTCGCTTTCCAGATTCATTCATGCACTCGTGAGTCCAGCAAGCGAATATGAAGAGCAGGCTGTGCCTAGCAGTTGTTGCGGTCCTGGCAGCTATATTTGCCACCTCGGTAGAAGCTCAAGGTAATGCCTCATTCCTCTCTGGCCACATCTGCACAGAGCTGGTGCAGGACCAGTGCCCACTGGCCAATCCATGATGACGACTAGTTCCTTCTGATTTTCCTAGCTGATTTATTTTAGCTCCAACTCCCTCTACAGTATAATCCTCCTGGACATTGATTGTTCTTATTTTACAATGTTCAATTTAATTTTTCTCTCAAAAGGTTCAATGAACTTTTGTTTCTTAATCGCAGATCAAATTCTTGCGATGCTTATTTTTCTAATGTTGGCTGTGTTTCTATATTAATAATTTGATTATTCTTAACAGGGTGTGCAAAAAAACCCCACAGGAACATAATGTTTATTCATATTTATTTATATTGTTGCATAAATAAACCCTCAGTGCCATTCCCCCAACGGACACAGAATATTTCGAAGGACGATCGATCACTACATGCATTCAGCTCATATATACTTTGTAGTCAACAGTGACATGCTAATACTTTTATTTAAAAGATGATTTGGTGATTGTGCTTTAATTTACTATTCTTCCGGTACTATATGGATTCTAGAGGGATAGGCTTCCTCTGTGGCAGCCACAATGTAAGCAGAACTGCCCATACAGTGGGACGATTTCCTTACATTTGTGATTCCTAGTAAAATCGTACTTCTGTTCTAACAGGCTTATGGTTTTGCTAGAAATAGAGATCAGAGGGAATCTACCCGCTGTGTTTCAGTGTCACAAACACACAGAGAGACCAGAAGAATTTTCACCCACTTAATTCCATTATATGTAGTGTTCTAATTGGGTATGGTTAATATCAAAAGTTTCAAATTGTTGCTAGAAAATTGCACCTTCAGATTGCCTCCTTCTATCTGTTTTTCTCAACCATAGTTTATTTTAAATCTACATAAAATGCAGTACTTAAATAATAGACTAAATTTCATTGAACTATATGGATCAGAATAACCATATTTAGTTTGAGAAAACAGCATGAATTCCCACAATTTTCTGTGGAATTAATAACGCATTGTATACCAAATTAGGTAGTGACTTCTAGACTTTAGCCCTCTGTTCGAACTGGTATTTTTTTATAACCACACTTCTCAGTCTCCAAACTACTGAGACATTCACAGTAGCTTCAGTTTACTAGATATGGAGGACAGATTGTCTGTCAATCAGGACACACTGCACTTTAAAGACCAGTGAACTTAAGAGCAGCTTGGGTGTGTTCCAATTGGTGACAAAGTACAGTGGTCATCTTTGATTGCAACAAGTGACCTTATAAGGAGAGACCCACCTCCTTCAAGGTCACCGGTTGAAATGGGGAATAACTTCAGTCACGATGCTCATTTGAACTCTTAGCAGCATCTTTGCAACGTCATAATCAAAATAATATATATGTGGCTTGTTTTAATTAATTTTAAAAGGATCGATTTTCCCCTGCCTTTGTCACGTGCAAAAATAAGATAACATGACTCGCCAAGAGAACAATTGTTAAGAAATAAGAGAATCGCAGTCAATATTATTACATTGTGTATGGTCACCTATAGATAACCACTAAATATTTTATAGCAAATTTATATACAATACCAATGCCATTATAATACATTTATATGAATTAAATTGCTTTATACATGGACTATAAATTTCATAGAATCTTACAGCACAAAAGGAGGCCATTCGGCCCATCATGCCTGTGCTGGCTCTTTGAAAGAGCTATCCAATTAGCCCCACACCCCCTGCTCTTTCCCCATTGACCTGCAAATTTTTCCTTTTCAAGTATTTACCCAGTTCCCTTTTGAAAGTTATTATTGAATCTGCTTCCACCGCCCTTTCAGGCAGTGAATTCCAGATCATAACAACTCACTGCGTAAAAAAAATTCTCATCTCCCTCTAGTTCTTTTGCCAATTATATTAAATCTGTGTCCCCTGGTTACCGATCCTCCTGCCAGTGGAGACAGTTTCTCCCTATCTACTAACTTTATCCTCCCATAAAGGAACGAATGAACACATAAATAAATACACAAATAATTGCTTCAAGGCAGAATTCATGGCAACAAAACTGATGGGATGGTCACAGAGATAAAGTAGCAGGATGTGGAAGATTTCTCAATGTTTAATAGCTGTTTGTCAACATTGGGGAAATGCTTGCAGTGCCCTTTGCAATCAGTAAGGACAATCATGGATTGCAAACCCATTTGACCTTGTGGAACTAGGCGTTTTATTTTTGCAAAGAGGGAGTAGCATCAAAATAGGTCACAGTTTTGGGTTATCATTCCTACTGATTCACAGTTGCCAGGTCTGGTGTTAAGTGGTTATTTGGATATATATGTGTGTGTGTATGACATGAATTGCATTGCAGTGTAACAAAGTGCAACGTTGGGTTTCCAAAGGAGGAACGGCCTTAGCTGCAGAAGTTCCTCCCATGAAAGCTTCGGAAACAAGAAGACGCAAAGTCCAACGCTCCCAGCTGCAAACTATAAATATATTTAATTTACATTAACATGTGAATGAAGATGCTCATGAAGTCATCGCGTTGATGGACGGACGAACAGCCAGTTGGTGCAAAGGAAGGAAGGGAGCTCCAATACAGCGCGTGCAAAGGGAGAAGGACCATTTTTTTAAAAAAAAAGGTTTAGGAGCGAGAGCGCGGGAGCGCGCCGGAGGGACCGCCACAGCCTCGGCCGCGCACTCCTGTTCAGGCTTTCGCGGGAACGCGCTTGCGAGAGTCTTCATCCTGGGAACAGAACAGAACGAGTCAGAACATCCCGGTGGGAGGAGAGTTTGTGCTAAAAGATATATCACCTTCCCACCCCACCCAACAATTACAAACTTACTCCTCAGTCTGTGGGGGACAAAAAATTACATCTATCTTTTTTTAAAAAACTACGTTTAAAGTAACATCTTTTAACAAGAAATTTTAATTTTTAAATAAAAAATCATATATTTTATGTAATTATATGTGTATACATAATAATAGCTTAGGCTAATTATATATATCTTAGAAATTAGTTGCTGATATTAGCTGAACTATTTTAGCGGTGACGATAACCTGTTTAAAAGAAGCAGGTTATCGCCTGCGTTAAAACGGAAAGTCGTACGAATGCGTTAAGCATTTGACTATGAATATCGCCAACAGTAATTTCTAGACTTTTATTTCTTTAAGAAGGAGGAGGGGCCGGGGGGGACACAAAAACCGAGTGATTGTGACCGTGAATGAAAAGTGATTGTGCTGAGTGAATGTCGAAAGAAAAGATACTTTTTTTCACACACACGCAGTGTGATTAATTTTTTATACACACCTAGAGAGAAAAGTTTTTTGTTTCTCTCTAGAGTACATAATGCACAGACTTTTTTTATGTTTGCCCCCCCCCTTCACCCCCCCCCCCCAATGATCCGCACACAGAGGGCAGGGCTCGGCGTCGTGTGCGATTTTTGGGGCTCTATCTTTTTTTAACCCGCCACGTCTGTTCTGCGTGTGGGGTGTTGGGGCGGGCGGGAACTCTCAGTGCGATTTTAACCAGCATTAAAATTTCCGTCGGATTTTCCATCGCTGTCGAAACGCAGACCCACCCCCCGCCGTCACCGGGAGTTTCGAGTGGCCGTCGGCGGGATTGACAGCGACCGGGTGGGGCTGGCCGGCTCGAGCATTTCCCTCTCCCCCCTCCCCCAGGGGTCACTGACTGGAGTCGGTGAATGTCTGGAGACACGAGCACTGACTGACACTCTTCCCTCTGCGATACATTTGCCCCAATAAAAAACCCCAGGTTGGTGATGCTGCTTTTTTTTTCCACCTAACGCTAGAAAAATTAAAAATTGCTATTTTAAAAAAAAAATAAAAGTTTGCTCAGCTCAGTTTTGTCTGCCTTTGCATTAAATTTGTCCTGAGCTGTAGGTACATCTTGGAAACAAGAAGGATATTTTACAATGGTATTCTAGCTCCCTTAGCCCTGGACACTAACATAAGAATGGTTTGCGAATGACATTTATTTTGCTCACCTCAGATATTAACTGGGACTGGTGCATGTGAATTATACCACGTAGAGTGATGTGTCCTATTAAACCATAGCAAGTACTGGTGAGAGCATGTTTAATACACCTTGCACCGCTTGGCTGCATGGCAATTATATTTTTCTAAGAAAACAATTCAGTAGATATATTTATTATGTTTGATTTCTTTTTTTTTGCTTCCAAAGTTAACCAGAAGAATTAAATAAATATAAACACAGCCGGATAGAATTTAAACTGTAATGCATGTGGCCCCTACAGTGACAGAGAAACGCAGCTAAAACAGAACAACACACAGTGCATGTGCACGTCAAGAATGGGAATATCATTATAAAATATGTGGAAAAGTCTTTTGTGTTCAAGCTTTCATTGTGTGAAGGTGGAAACTCGTGTTATTGCGACTCAGTTTCGATCTGCATGACTCTGTGAGACACTAATTGATGTGAACAATCATTCTCTAATAAGAGTTTATTTTTTCCATTTGTGTCCGAATGCTTTATTTTTCTTGTATATTTTGTTACAGTGCTTCTGTATGTATAAGGATTCCTGTATTTTGCAAGTGACGCGGGGATCGGGACTGAAGGAGGTTGAGTAATCTATAGGGTGAAGGGTACACAGTATGAAGACACCAACTGGAGGCAATTTTAACCTAACCCGCCCGTCAGGAAACTGACCGGGATTGGGTGTAGCACTGGTTTTACACCCTGCCCCCGATTTTGCTCTCCTTTTTGAAGTCAACGGAGAACAATTTTGGGCGGGGTATAAAACATAGGAACAGTAGTAGGCCATTCAGCCCCTCAAGCCTGTTCCGCCATTTAATTAGATCATGGCTGATCTGTATCTTAACTCCATCCACCTGCCTTGTTCCGGAACCTTTAATACCCTTACCGAACAAAAATCTATCAATCTCAGTTTTGAAATTTTCAATTGACCCCCAGCCTCAACAGCTTTTTTGAGGGAGTGAGTTCCAGATTTCCACTCCCCTTTGTGTGAAGAAGTGCTTCCTGACAATACTCCTGAATGGCCTAGCTCTAATTTTAAGATTATGCCCCCTTGTTCTGGATTTCCCCCACCAGAGGAAATAGTTTCTCTCTATCCACCCTATCAAATCATCTTAAAACCAGCATTCCACCCGATCCAGCGGGTTTCTAGTCCGGCGGGTTAGGTTAAAATGACCTGGTCGCCGATGTGTCACACGCTGCAGGGGAAAAAAAACCAGACCATAACACACAAGGTGAAATACAGGCGGACTCTGTTTATAATACAGGAGCACTGTTGTACGCAACATCTGCGTTTCTTTGTGAAGGTCCCTGTGAATGTCTTGCAGTGTCTCTGGCTGTGGACTATGTGACTGAAAAGCTTGTCTGTGCAAAATGTGACTATTTCAGTAACACCCGGTGAGATCTTTCTCAAACACCGGATGTTTTGAAGATTGCCAGCGTGGCCTGGTGTACAAATTAACAAAATCTTCTTGTGATTTTCTTCAATACAGAAGCTTTAGCAAATTATCAGATGTTCATACAGTACTTGTGTGTGTGCATATTTTTGTAGTTAGACTAGCTTTTTTTTCCAGCTCAGCTGGAGTTGTAGCACAGAAGGCCATTCACCTCGGTTTCTTAATAAATTTTAAAAAAAAGTTTTTTTTAAAAAAGAAAAGTTAGTTATTAATATGGGTTCATATTACCACAGACCGTAAAAAAAATCACAACTTTCGATTGTTCTGTCTTTTCATTTTGATACCAAACCTACAATGATAATATATATCGACTAAATGATGATTGATATAATGCATATTCAGCCAAT
Source organism: Heptranchias perlo (assembly GCF_035084215.1). Lineage (NCBI taxonomy): Eukaryota > Metazoa > Chordata > Chondrichthyes > Hexanchiformes > Hexanchidae > Heptranchias > Heptranchias perlo. Next base: position 3,368,443 of record NC_090332.1, read on the forward strand.
GTGGCGAATAAGGAGAATTCCCATTGACGCTGTAAAATAAGTTTTATAAAGATTCCTTATCTTTTTTTTAAAAGAAAAATGAAACCTTTTTAATGTCGTCTTTATCTCATCAATTTTATCACTTTTTAAAAAAAATATAAAACTGCTTCAGTAAAGTACCTGAAAAATCTGGAATCGAATCATTTTTTATTTTGTTGCTGACTTTTTATTTTTTATTCTATTATATATGTATAGGAAGAAAGAGAGAGAGCGAGAGAAAGACCTTTTCCAATTGACCCTTCAAGAGCAGTGGAGGCTCTAATGTAGTTTCTTTTGATTAATTTACACGCAGAAATCACTAACCTCCATAGGAACATGGGAACAGGAGGAGGCCATTCAGCCCCTTGAGTCTGTTCCGCCATTCAATGCGATCATGGCTGATCTGTATCTTAACTCCATTTACCCGGCTTGAGTCCATATCCCTCGATACCCTCGGCTAGCAAAAATCTATCGATCTCAGATTTAAAATTATTGATTGAGCTAGCATCTACTGCTTTTTGTGGGAGGGAGTTCTGCACTTCTACCGCCCTTTGTGTGAAGAAGTGTTTCCTAACTTCACTCCTGAATGACCTGGCTCTGATTTTAAGGTTACGTCCCCTTCATACAGATGTGAAGCAAAAGTTTATTATGGCGAGTAATTTGACAAGCTTTGTATTGAGTGCAGCAAGCATGTGAGTGATTAATAATCAAAACTTGTCCCGAATTCACTGTTAGATGTTTGCCTATTTGGACATTGTATATGTGTACCCGCTCTACTTGTACTTGATTTGTTATTAATCGTGTTTTATCTTTTTTTGTTTCTTGCTGGCAACCCATGTACTGGCCTGACGGTTCAAAGCCGAATGTCTCGTGCTCTCCTTGTTCTGTTATTATTTTTATGTCATTATTTATTTGTTCTCACTTCAGCTTTTGACACTTGTGTTATATGGTCCTCTTTACCCGCCAACAATAGACATGAAGCTCGAAATGCTTATTGTTGGAAACAAATTTATGCAAAGACGTAGGTTTCGAAACGCTTAGCTGTCATTCGACCGACTATGCTTTTAACCAGCGTAGTGTGAACATTCTTTACAAAAAACAACATTTGCTTGCTTTGATCGGGCAGCGGGGGTCCCGGCCGAGATTGACGTCTTCTTTTTGACATTTTTCTCTCCGCAGTGGAGCCTCCTTCACAGCTGAAATTTAAAATTTTAACTGAGAGTAGTGTTCAAATGACATGGAGACGCTCGCCCAACAGAATACAAGGCTACAGATTAACGTTAGCACCCGCAACCGGTGAGTAAGAGGGCTTCCACTCGTTTGAGCTGACGATCAGCGGTTTGTGAAGAAATGGAAATTGCACTTCAAGTACTATTTAAGGGGAGTTCGATGCCATAAATGGGCGAGGTTTTCACCCAATTCCGCCCTCCCAGAGCAATGGAAAGAACCTGCATTTATATTGTGCCTGTTAAGGTCTCGGGACCTCTCAAAGTGCTTCACAGCCAGTGAGGTACTTTCGAAGCGTAGTCATAGGATCATACAGCTCGGAAGGAGGCCATTCGGCCCATCGCACCTGTGCTGGCTCTTTGAAAGAGCTATTCAATTCGTCCCACATCCCCACTCTTTCCCCATAGCCTGGCAAATTTCTCCCCTTCAAGTATTTTATCCAATTCCCTTTTGAAAGTTACGATTGAATCTGCTTCCACCGCCCCTTCAGACCGTGCATTTCCAATCCTAACAAGTCAAGAACGTTTTCTTTCCCCAAACTGCCATGGTGGAATTTGAGCTCTCATTAGCTGGATTATTAGTCCAGGCCTCTGGATCGCAAATCCAGTTTCTTAACCACCACACCCTATAGCGGGCCCATGTTATAAAACATCTCATCCTCCCTACTCACTGTGAGCAATGCTATGAGAGAGCCACATGTGTATTTACAGGTTTGTTGTAAAAAGAATTCCAGCTGCTCCAAAAAACTTTGCGTGAGTATTCCGACTCACAGAAGGCCTTGGGCTACATTTACGGCACACAGCTCCTTAAAAAACGATATACTTATGTGGGAATATTGTGAATTTTCACTTCTGTGCAAATTGAACATGTTAAATTAAAAGTACGTTTAATGGTACACTCATAGCATAGAAACCTGGTTGCATTTGCAAAAAAGAGATTCTTTGCACAGGATATGCTTAATGAACTATTTTGTTTTTTCTCGTAATTTTTTCCCTTCCTCTTCTGAAGGTAATGACTTCTTCTTGGGGTCTGTTTCCACGGTTACTGGTAGCTCTTGGAAGCTACATGGCCTAAAAAGCTATGTGTGCGAGACTAGGCTGCGGCCTGTAGGCCACGCGTGCCCCCTGAGCTCTGGCGATCTGGCCCCTTGAAACCCAGACGGCCCGCTTCCATTTGTACTTAAATTTCTTATTTGCTGGTTTTGTGCTGTTTGAATTTTGTGGGCCTGGAGGTTTGGAATGGGCTGGGGATTTTTTTTTTTTGCACTGCTGCCTCATTGGTGAATAAATCTTAACTGAGAACACCGAGATCAGTTAGTGCGAGCAATTGAGATAGATGGAAACTTACGGGAATGTGGACTTTACATGTGGTTCCTGAGACTCTATGGTAGGCATTCATGTAGGGCCTTGAAGGCAAAAAGCTTGGACACCCTTAGCCTCAACAGTGAAAGTCAGCAAGCTATCCCATCATGGGAAGTGGTGGTGGTGCTAGGATCATCGGTACTGAGCCCAACCCCATCCTCACCCAAGAGCTACAGGTGCGGACATTCTAGGAGGAGTCAATGGACTGGGGACACCAAATCAAATTTAGTGCCCTCACCACTGCCCTGGTTGACACACCAGATCAGCGATCAAACCGAAGACCATCCTGGCCTGTTTAGCTCAGTTACCAAAAGCGGGGAGCTGACCGCCTGAAGGAGAGTGCGCAATAGAAAATATTTCAGTGTCTTCAGTATTCAACCAGCACCACTCAGCTGTTTTCTGAGGGAAGTTGAGTGCTTTTTCCCCGTTCCTACCTCAAGAAAGCCCTCTGCATTACATTCTGTTTCTGCCATGAAATATCTGGCAAAAAATGGTAATTCAGGCTTTAGTTAAGTATATAAAAAAATAAGGCTGCAAATTTCTATTGATGATCGTCATGGGTGAATGCCTGACATGTTTGTATTAAATTCTCTGCTATTTAAATGCAGGCATTAATATGTTTATTTCAGGTGGATTAACGCCCACCTTAAAAAGCAGAGGATTGTCATGCAAATGCACTAAACATTCATCCACTATTAACACAGACAGTAATTTCTACAGTACACAGCGACAGGGAAGAATCAGTCAATGTCACAAATTGAGTTAATCACCAACATTAAAAGGTGCAGTGGGAATGGGGCTGGGTGGATTCTAATAAAATCACATGTTGCTTTCAATCACATTGAACTCTATGAACGGACAGACTCTGAATGCTAGATTTTTTAAAATTTCGAGCCCTGACTTTTTATAGGTGACGGGAGAGTTACTCGGTCAGCACTTTTTCTTGTCCTCATAGTCATCTGATCAAGGGGTCCCAGTAAGATGAATACCAGGTAGAAATTACTTTGCTGCTCCCATGGGTTTGACTGTAACCCCCAGCGAGTTTTTAAAAAAGGGGCTTGAAAGGGCTAAGGGTGCAATTTTCATTGCACACATCAAACCCAGAGCGAATTTCTCTCAGGTTGACTATGGGTTCGGAGAGCTGGTTCTTCCAGACTTGTTCCTGTTTTGACACCATAACATGACACGCGTGCCAGAGAGAAGAAAGAAGAGATTGGAAGCTAGACTGCTGAAGCCCGTATTTACTCCGCAGCCAGGGATGCAAAACTTGAGTCTGAAACCCCCAATTTCCAATGCTAAAGTTGACGTTTGAATGCACCCGTACGAGAGCAAGTTGGCAAAGCCCCAACGTCTTTGAAACAGGAGGGTTTTGCATCTCGACCTGCAACGTTGGAAACGTTGAGCAAGTTGTCAGTCAACAGTGACAACATTTTCCACTCGCAGCCCAGACTGAGGGGAAAAAACTACCGAATGCATCTTTCTGTTTCTGATCGTGTAACAAGCATCATGGGAGCTAGTACTTCTGGTGTCTAGACTGATTGAGAAATGACCATCTTCTGGAAAAATGCTTTTCAGGCCATATCCTGCTCATTGCCACTGATGTGAAGTCTATCATGTACTGAGGGACTCGCTTCTTTTCAATTCTGTCTTGCATGTGGTCTCCATTGTGAGCAGTGAGAGCAGAGAGAAGTCATGGAATGTAGGCGGTAATCCATCATCTTTCTTTCTAATGCATATTCCTTACAGCACTGGGCTGCGGTGTTGGTTGAGGTGGAGGGGGGAGGAGGTATTAATCCTTTCCAGATGGTGCTTTTTCCATTCTAATTTGCAAAAGAGCTGAACAGTCTTCAGCATGAAATGCAGGAATTTACAGAAGAAAAGGCAAAAAGACGAGAGAACCCTTTCCGACCTTCGAATCTCATCCCTCCATACTAGCTTTCTTGTCTTAGCATCGAGTTGCACTTTCATAGAATCATTGAATGGTTACAGCATGGAAGGAGACCATTTGGCCCATCGAGTCCGTGCCAGCTCTGTGCAAGAGCAATCCAGCTAGTTCTACACCCTCGCCCTATCCTCGTAGCCCTGCAACTTTTTTCCCTTCAAGTGCTTATCCAGTTCCCTTTTGAAAGCCACGATTGAATCTGCCTCCACCACCCTCCTCGGGCAGTGCATTCCAGATCCTAACCACTCGCTGTGTAAAAATGTTTTTCCTCATGTCGCCTTTCGTTCTTTTGCCAATCGCCTTAAATCTATGTCCTCTGATCCTTGACCCTTCCGCCATGGGAACAGTTTCTCTCCATCTACTCTGTCTAGACCCTTCATGATTTTCAATAACTCAATCAAATCTTCTCTCAACCTTCTCTGCTCTAAGAACAACCCCAGTGTCGCCAGTCTATCTGCGTAACTAAAGTCCCTCATACCTGGAACCATTCTAGTAAATCTCTTCTGCACCCTCTCTAAGGCCGTCACATCCTTCCAAAAGTGCGGAGCCTAGAACTGGACACAATACTCCAGTTGTGGCTGAACCAGTGTTTTATAAAGTTTCATCATAACCTCCTTGCTTTTGTACTCTATGCCTCTATTTATAAAGTCCAGGATCCTGTATGCTTTCTTATTCACTTTCTCAACCTGCCCTACCACCTTCAACGATTTGTGTACATATACCCCCAGGTCTCTGTTTCTGCACCCCTTTTAGAGTTGTGCCCTCTAGTTTATATTGCCTCTCCCCGTTCTTCCTACCAAAATGTATCACTTCACACTTTTCTCCGTTAAATTTCATCTGCCACGTGTCTGCCCATTCGACCAGCCTGTCTATGTCCTCTTGAAGTCTATCACTATCCTCCTCACTGTTCACTACCCTTCCATGTTTTGTGTCATCCGCAAATTTTGAAATTTTGCCCAGTACACCCAAGTCCAAGTCATTAATATATATTAAGAAAAGCAGTGGTCCCAGCACCGACCCCTGGGGAACACCACTGTATACCCCCCTCCAGTCCAAAAAACAACCGTTCACCACTACTCTCTGTTTCCTGTTACTGGCCAATTTCATATCCATGCTGCCACTGCCCCTTTTATTCCATGGGCTTCAACTTTGATGACAAGCCTATTATACGGCACTTTATCAAACGCCTTTTGAAAGTCCATATACACAACATCAACCGCATTGCTCTCATCCACCCACTCATCAAAAAACTCAATCAATTTAGTTAAACACGATTTGCCTTTAACAAATCCGTGCTGGCTTTCCCTAATTAATCCACACTCGTCCAAGTGACTGTTAATTTTGTCCTTGATTATCATTTCTAAAAGTGTCCCCACCACCAAGGTTAAACTGACTGGCCTATAGTTGCTGGGTTTATCCTTACACAAGGGGGTAACATTTGCAATTCTCCAGTCCTCTGGCACCACTCCTGTATCTAAGGATGATTGGAAGATTATGGCCAGCACCTCTGCAATTTCCACCCTTACTTCCCTCAGCAACCTAGGATGCATCCCATCTGGATTGGGTGACTTATCTACTTTAAGTACAGCCAGCCTTTCTAGTACCTCCTCTTTATCAATTTTTAGCCCATCCAGTATCTCAACTACCTCCTCTTTTACTGTGACTTTGGCAGCACCTTCTTCCTTTGTAAAGACAGATACAAAGTATTAATTTATTACTTCAGCCATGCCCTCTGCCTCCATGAGTAGATCTCCTTTTTGGTCCCTAATCGGCCCCACTCCTCCTCTTACTGCCCGTTTACTCTTTACATGCCTATAGAAGACTTTTGGATTCCCTTTTATGTTGGCCGCCAGTCTATTCTCATACTCTCTCTTTGCCCCTCTTATTTCCATTTTCGCCTCCCCTCTGAACTTTTTATATTCAGCTTGGTTCTCACTTGTATTGTCAACCTGACATCTGTCATACACCCCTTTTTTCTGCTTCACCTTACTCTCTATCTCTTTTGGCATCCAGGGAGCTCTGGCTTTAGTTGCCCTACCTTTCTCCCTTGTTGGGAATGTACCTAGACTGTACCCGAGCCATCTCCTCCTTAAAGGCTGCCCATTGTTCAATTAGAGTTTTGCCTGCCGATCTTTGATTCCAGTTTACCCGGGCCAGATCTGTTCTCATCCCATTGAAATTGGCCCTCCTCCAATTGAGTATTTTTACTTTAGAGTGGTCCAACTTCCCAATTTTTGCTTGTCTCTTGCTATCATGCTTATCAAAATGGGAGAACAAGTTTGGAAGATCCAATGTGAATCGGTACTGAACCTGAGAGCAATTTGTTCTAGATTTGATGTGTGCAATGCAAATTGCACCCGTATCCTTTTCAAGCCCTTGTTTACTCACTGGAGTGAGTTAAACTTATGGGGAGCAGCAAAATAATTCCTATCTGGTCCTGTTTAGCAGATTATTGATGTCCTCTGCACCTAATCTCCTGGCTTACTTTGATGCATTATTTGAGTTTATCTTATCTATCCCTTATAATATATTCCTAACCTCAAATAAACCCTTCTTTTATCACTGTCTTTATAAGGCTTAAGGTTCGCTAATCTTTCCTCATAGCTCAACCAATCAATCAGTGCGAGGCAGCTCAGTAAGTGTACAGATTTTGAAGGACACTTTTGGAATGTTGCAATGCTTGGTTGTCAGGTTGGATGAGTGGCCTAAGGTGCCAGACTCAAGGACTGCTAATCCTTACCTTGACAAAGGTTAGTGAATTCTGGTCCCTTTCTAGGGGTGTGGGTTTGAATCCCACTTCTGACATTAGCTTTTTATCCACACAAACGCCTTCTGCATCCAAGAGCCTGCTCAACTCTGCTTCAATTTACATGAGGCTGTTTCAAGTACCTCAACGGTATTGCCGTTTACTGACAAAAGCAAATTAGATCAATACTTGAAGGAAAAAATATTTCAGGGCTAGGTGGAAAAAGCCAGGGAATGGTACTAATCGGACAGCTCTTTCAAAGAGCCGGCATAGGCATGATGGGCCGAATGGCCTTCTCTTGTGCTGTACCTTCTATGATACTATGAACCCCATTGCTTTTCTTTGTACCCTCTCCAATACATAGGTTTTTTTATGTATGACATGGTGAACCCCATGTACAGCCTCACCAATGCCTCATGAAACCTTAGCATAATCTCTGTGGGCTTGTACTGTGCTGTTATATCACCATGTCCCAGTATTCTATGTGCCTTTTTCCCAAAATGTTCGAGATACTCAAAGTGGTGAGTCAACTATCACGAGGTATCTCAGTAAGTTTCCCTTTGGTAATTGTTTTCCATTTATTCTATGCACATTTATTCAACCAAAATGCATTCTTTATATTTATCAGAATTAAGTCTCATTTGCCATTTGTCTGCTCGATTGCAGCCTGAACCAGAATCCTTCCACAAGCCTTTAGGGACATCCTCTGCCTCTACTGACCTCTCTATTTTGGTATTTTCAGTGCGTTAGATGCCTATACATTTGCTCTCAGCATCCAGATCATTTATGTAGATTGGAAATAATTGAGTCCAAAGCACTGGCCTTGCAGAACCTCAACTCAACACCTCCCCCAATCTAACATTATACCCTTAACAAGTACTCTCATGACCTATGAGCATGACCTTTGAAAAAACGACTCATCCAGTTCCCTGTTCTGCATTGGAGTTTAATTAAATGTCTTTCATAGAGAACTTTGCCAAAAGCTTTCTGAATGTCAAATATAGTAAAGAGTTCTTCCTCAAAAAAAGCTAAGGAGGTTTGTTAGACTGGATTTTTCCCTTCTAAGCCCATGCTAGTTGTCTCTTATTAAATTAGTACTGTACAGATACTCCTATCCTACCCCATAGAATGTATTCTAGTTTTCTAACCTGTTACTGAGCTCAGCCTGAACTGCCTGTAGTTTCCTGGATCAAATTTGTGCCCACCTTAAACATAGGCACTACTTTTCTTTGGTTCCAGTTCCGAAGGACCTGCAGTGGCCAATGATCCCTTCATGACGTTAGCCAGTGTCTTACAAATCTCCCCCATAGTCCCCTCTAGCACCTTAAAATATAGGCCGTCTGGCTCAAGGAATTTGTTAGTCTTGAGTCCCTTTCATCTACCATGTATCTCTACCACTCCGACTTCAAAACCCTCTGGGACACCAGCGAACAAGTTGCCGTTGTCGTTGATGCATAATTTTAGATAATATTCATCTGATATTCTTTAAAAAGCTTGCTTTTCTAAAGCCATCTGTTTTTGTTATGTTTCTCACTAGTATAAGATTGCCAGAAAGTCTTAAATTTAATCATATTTTGGTCACTGGTCCCCAGAGGATCCACTGCTCTCATATTTTTGATTGTTATCTCTTGTAAGAACCAGATCTAGATATGATTTTCTCTTGTTGGATTAAAAAGAAGTGCTGTACTGTACCACAATTAATCGAAAAGAGTTTGAGGACTTTTTTTTGTTTGTTTGGCAAATCTCACAGTGATGCCATTGGGGATAGATTTTGACTTTGTGCGATGATTTAAAGCGGGTGATAGTGAATCGGTGACCGTTTCACGTCTCTCCTGTTTGCTATATCTGTTTTACACTATCGCACAAAGCCAAGATCTACCCCCCTTGCCTTTAACTTCTAACAAACTACCCCGTTGATTGGTTAATTTTGTGATTTTATTTTTTTCCTTAACACCCTCACCCAACAAAAATCTATCAATCTCAGTCTTGAAATTTTCAACTGACCTCCAGGATCCATTTTGGGGGAGAGAAGCAGAAAGACGCAGTCCTGTAATTGGACAGAGACATTTCCGCCCTGTACTTTGAGAGTTTAAAGAACGTCAATTCTCACTCAACATAATGAGAGCTGGGCAGAGAAGTATCTGCTCACAGTGGTCACCTAAACAAGTTACTTTCTGGGCTCCTGAGTCTCTGATAGATCTCCTCTGCACTCACAGAAGGTGCAATTGCTCTTCCTTGGGACTGGAGGGATCACAATTTTTTGCCCCCCCTCAATGTTAATAGAGGAAGTACTTTAATTAAAAATGACTTATCCCCAGCCTTCTGCTCCCTCTTTCCTGGATTATTGTTCTCCCTTTAAAATCGGCATCGTGTACATGGGTTTTGCACCAGTTTGACTCTAGATTGTAAAAAGGGTCTCCCTCACCTGTTGTCTACACATGACACTTTCCCAATGTGTGACATGGCTGAGATAGGGAACTCTCTCTGGGGAAATAGTGAGTTCTTGTGAGTTATATATTTATGAACTACTTCATACACAACAGGGTCACATTCTGGACGTTATTCCCAAAGAACTGTAGTGTTCTGTTTGAGCAAAGGCTTTCCTTGAGTTTAAGTACAAAAACCATATCTCTAAGGGCTACCCCAGTGGATAAGTGGACTGCGTTGGTGCGTTGTTAAGCAGTGAGCCAGTGAGGGTGGAGGTGGGAGGGAGGGAGGGGGTTTCTGATACAGCTGGCTTCATCATCTCTGTACTAGGGGGTGAGAGGTCAAGATCAGCCAGGGCTCCAGCTCCTGATTGTGATCTGAAGATCCCTGTTGAAAAGTACGTGTGTGTGGATACGGGGTGAGGGCAGGATTAGGACGGCTGTTTATGAGTAATTGAGGCATGACGTGTGGTGAGTGTAACAGGCTCGGGAGGAACAGATCATTTTTAGACCTCTGGTTCCCAAAGCTCTCCACCACTGGGGGTTTTCCTCACCTCATGTCTGGGCCTGTCGTAGACTCATTGATAGAGATTGATTACTGCGATTAGTCAACAACTCCATTATCGCTGTAGCAAGCGACTACCAGGATGGTAGATGGCGAACTGGACAGACCTTGTTCTTTTATTTCGTCTAGCAATTCCTATGAAGCTCCCACAGTGGAATAGTTTGCTGACATTCACTGACTTGGCTCATTTTGAGAAGGATGACCACTTGGATTCTAGAAGGCTGTTGTCACATGTAAGACTGTACACAAAGCCAGTGATAGGGACAGTCTGCAAACGCGAGGGTGGGGTCAGTCCAAAGAGAGCATGCTTGCTGGCCCTAACGGCCTGTTCCTGTTCTTAAAGTGCCCTGCGATCGCTCGTATCCCAGCACGAGCGACCAGGGTCGATTTTCCGACTCTTCGCTTGCAGCGTGAACCCTTGCTCGCAGGAAGTCACCATTTTCCGATACTTGACGGAAAGTCATGATGGAGTGCGCCCTCGATTTTCCGATAGAGGTTCCCAGTGTGCGAGGCTTCGCAGGGGGAGCCCGCATTGGGAAAATCAGCCCTACTGCTTTCAGGAGAGGAAGGGGAGAGGGAGTAACAAAAAAAACCAAATCACCTCGTCCTGAGCTGGGGTCTGTTAATATTACTGTCGCGTCTATGCAGGCCTACTGATTATTAATTTAACCACATTTAGTGGTTGCCATGGAATCCTTACAGCTCAGCATTTTTTCTCCAGGTTGAAAAGTCCAGGGGCAATTTTAACCTAACTCGCCCGGCTGGAAACTGATGATCGGATCTACATCCCGCCCGATTTAACTCAGGACGGAGTGTAAAATGGGTGATTGGCCTGATCCTGTCAGTTTCCCCCTGGCCAGCTTAGGTTAAAATTACCTATCGGAGTTTATTGTAGTTTTATAAAAGCCACAAAAAATGTTCCACTGATATTCCCCTATGTGTCTTATATTTTGAGTTCAGATACCATTTGCAGGCAACTGTTTTTAAGATGTGCCTTTGTGTTTTTTTTTAATGCATCATATGTGCTACTCTGGCAGGACCTGCGAAAGAAATTTTATTGCCCCAGGGTGCAAGCAGAACCACGTTAACAGACCTCATTCCTGATATGGATTACGTGGTGACTTTAATTGCCTATGACCATTCATCAGAAAGTGTACCAGTCTATGGACAACTCTCAAGTAGGTACAAACTGCATCTTAAGGTTTCTATATGGGGGTGAGGATGTCATAAAGTCTCTGCCCATGCATAAATGGTACCTTTTACAATACTAGTAAGTCATGTTATATTCATGCCATCTTTTATATTCCTTAAAGTCCTGCATAAAGAGCATAAATTGGGCAGATACTTTGGCCACAACCCAGAGGTCATAAGTTCAAATGCCATCAATGGCAACTTGTGAAATTGGATTAAATAAACCTGGTAATTTGTGGGGCTGGCACCAGAACAAAAAAAAAATGACCATGAAAGCTGCCGGTTCGTTGTAAAAACCCAGCTGGTTCACTCATATCCTTCAGGGAAGGGAACCTGTCGCCCCTCCCTGGTCTGGCCAATATGTGATTATTTTTGCTCCTTCTCAGTGATTAATGCATAAGAGCGTACAAATGGAATGACCATCAGGCCCACCCGTGTTCACTCTACCCTTTACTTTGCGTGCACTACTCTCCACAGTCCACTACAATGATCACTCCTGGGTTATTTACACATTGGTTAATTAACGGAACACAGACTGCTTGGAATAAGAATTAATATATTTGCTGGCTTACGTATTTCTTTATTTCCCTTCTAGTTCAGTCGGGTCGCATACCAACAAAGCGGCCGAAGAAGATAGAAGACCTTTCTCAAAGTAAGTTTGATGGGATCATTTACAGTCTCATCTGTCTCCCCAGACATACCTTCAACTCATCTGTATGCACAAATTAAGAATCTAAAACAACAATAACTTGCATTTATTTTGCGCCTTTAATGTAGTAAAACGTCCCAAGGCGCTTCACAGGAGCGATTATCAACAAAATTTGACACCGAGCCACATAAGGAGATATTAGGACAGGTGACCAAAAGCTTGGTCAAAGAGGTAGGTTTTAAGCAGTGGCTTGAAGGAGGAGAGAGAGGTAGAGAGGCAGTGAGGTTTAGGGAGGGAATTCCAGAGCTTAGGGCCTAGGCAGCTGAAGGCACGGCCGCCAATAGTGGAGCGATGAAAATCGGGGACGCACAAGAGGCCAGAATTGGAGGAGCGCAGAGATCTCAGAGGGTTGCAGGGCTGGAGGAGGTTACAGGGAGAAGATGAGGCCATGGAGGGATTTGAAAACAAGGATGAGAATTTTAAAATCGAGGCGTTACTGGACCGGGAGCCAATGTAGGTCAGCGAGCACAGGGGTGAAGGGTGAACCGGACTTGGTACAAGTTAGGATACGGGCAGCAGAATTTTGGATGAGCTCAAGTTTAAAGAGGGTGGAAGACAGGAGGCCGGCCAGGAGACCATTGGAATAGTCGAGTCTAATGGTAACAAAGGCATAAATGAGGGTAACAAAATATGTTACTTTGAAATAGTACTCAAGGACAAAGCCACATTGGGGTCTTCATTGCTCTTGTGTTGCCTATTTTAACCGTTGCTGTCTAGGAAGAGTGAATGTTGCTGTCCCCCCCATCTCCATTCACTTGTGCCAACCGTGGTAGGTGGTTCCACTCTGGAATGCAGAGAGCCAGTTACTGTGCCATTAGCATCACAGAACTTTCTTGAAACCAATCCCCTTAATCCGACAGGACACTTATAGACCCGTGTTCGTGTGGCGATGATGTCGCCGGTGCCCTGAGCTTGGGGACATCTATGCTGTACCGCGGAGATGATAGAAGGAGATTAGCAAGTCTCTTACTCCTTCAATAAAGTTTCCCTTCCAGACTAATCCTTTACAGAGCAGTGCTGGGCAGTGTCCAGTCCGGATAGGGGGAGCTGGAATTTTTTTTTTATTCGTTCATGGGATGTGGGCGTTGCTGGCAAGGCCAGCATTTATTGCCCATCCCTAATTGCTCTTGAGAAGGTGGTGGTGAGCCGCCTTCTTGAACCCCTGCGGTCCGTGGGGTGAAGGTTCTCCCCATACTAGTTAGGTGGATAGACTGGAGAAGCTGGGGTTGTTCTCCTTGGAACAGAGAAGATTGAGAGGAGATTTGATAAGAGATTTAAAATCATGAAGGGTCTTAACAGAATAGATAGAAAGAAACTTTTTCCTTTGGTGGAAGGGTCAAGAACCAGAGGACATAGATTTAAGGTGATTGGCAAAAGAACCAAAGGTGACATGAGGAAAAACTTTTTTACACAGTGAGTGGTTAGGATCTGGAATGCACTGTCTGAGGGGGTGGTGGAGGCAGATTCAATCATGGCCTTCAAAAGGGAACTGGATAAGTACTTGAAAGGAAAAATTTGCAAGGCTACAGGGATAGGGCGGGTGAGTGGGACTAGTTGGATTGCTCTTGCATAGAGCCGGCACGGACTCGATGGGCCAAATGGCCTCCTTCAGTGCTGTAACCTTTCTATGATTCTATTCTAGAGCTGTTAGGCAGGGAGTTCCAGGATTTTGACCCAACGACGATGAAGGAAGAGACCAGTGTTGTCCAATAAATTAGCCACCAGCCACATGTGGCTAATTGGGCATCCATATGTGGTTAATTGCATTTCTGATTAGCAAATAACAAATGAGTAATAGACACCATCGTTGGTCATGTGATCTCAATACTCGTATTCCCACGGCGTGTGCATGTGAACTTTAACCCCTTTGTGCGTTTGTTGGTAAAATTGTGAGATGTAAAACAGAGTGTGCGAGTGTTTTTTTTTGATCGATGTGAGTGCTTTCTTTCCGTGGTTACTGAATGTTGGCAGATGTTAGGTAAATATATACACGTGTAATACATTTACCTGGACTGTATGATTGTGTGTGAGGCATTTTCTATTAAAATTAGTGCATGAGGCTAAAATGGCATCGCCGTAGCCACAACTGTAGCTCGTCAGAGATTTCTATTGGACAATGGAATAGACAAGTAGACACGTGACAGCACATCAGTCAATGGTAAATACTGTGAGGCTTGTATTTTTGAATAAGCATTAATTTGTGTAGCTGACCTTCATACCTCACTGCTGGCTGCAATGTTACATCTCTCCATGTATCTGCTTTGGGTATCGGTGACCCTGCGCATGGACGTTAATTCACGTTAACTTCTGCCGTCAATAACCTGTTGCCTCCTTTTGTCCTTTCAGGGTGTTCAGCCTCTGCTGTTGCCGATTTGGTTTTCCTGGTAGATGGGTCATGGAGCGTGGGAAGGGCAAATTTCAGAAAAATCAGGGAATTCATCTACTCCCTCGTGTCTGCGTTTGAGATTGGAGACGACAAAACTAAAGTTGGAATTGTGCAGTATAGTTCTGATACAAGGACAGAATTCAACTTAAACAGATATGACCAGAAGCAAGACCTTCTCAACGCAATTACCAATCTTCCCTACAAAGGAGGAAACACCATGACTGGTACAGAGTGTCATTTTTATTCTGCTTGCATGTTCCTCATCTGTGTTATAAACTGAGATTTGAAAACATTGTAAGGTTAAGAATAAGTAACAGAAGCTCACCCTGAGAACACAATGGATACCCGGGAGTGAGTTACAGGCTGGAATCTAATCGAGGGGTTCAGGTGGTTTATATATAGAATAATGGATACCCGGGAGTGAGTTACAGGCTGGAATCTAATCGAGGGGTTCAGGTGGTTTATATATCGAATACTGGATACCCGGGAGTGAGTTACAGGCTGGAATCTAATCGAGGGGTTCAGGTGGTTTATATATAGAATAATGGATACCCGGGAGTGAGTTACAGGCTGGAATCTAATCGAGGGGTTCAGGTGGTTTATATATAGAATAATGGATACCCGGGAGTGAGTTACAGGCTGGAATCTAATCGAGGGGTTCAGGTGGTTTATATATAGAATAATGGATACCCGGGAGTGAGTTACAGGCTGGAATCTAATCGAGGGGTTCAGGTGGTTGATATATCGAATACTGGATACCCGGGAGTGAGTTACAGGCTGGAATCTAATCGAGGGGTTCAGATGGTTTATATATAGAATAATGGATACCCGGGAGTGAGTTACAGGCTGGAATCTAATCGAGGGGTTCAGATGGTTTATATATAGAATAATGGATACCCGGGAGTGAGTTACAGGCTGGAATCTAATCGAGGGGTTCAGATGATTTATATATAGAATAATGGATACCCGGGAGTGAGTTAGAATAATGGATTTCTATATTGAATAATGGATAGTTGATACTGTGTGAAAGGATGAAATCTACTCGAGGGGTTCAGATACTTTACATATAGAATAATGGGAATGACAGGAAGGCATTAATCTCACAGTGAGTGGATGGACTGATGTGAACAAATCCACTGTCATTGTATCAGTTGAGTGAATTGGAGTTGACTGATTTTGTTTTTGAAGGTGACGCCATCAATTATCTGGTACAGAACACCTTTACTGCAGCTGCTGGAGCAAGAAAATCCTATCCCAAAATAGCCGTCATCATCACGGATGGGAAATCTCAGGATTCTGTGACAGAAAGTGCCGAGGATCTTCGCAACATTGGGGTGGAAGTGTTTATATTGGGTAGGTTGCTGTTACAATTTAAATTCTTCCTTATTTAATCAAAAAAGCACATACTTACCATCCCACTCTCACCCATATTATAAATATGAAGACATAAAGCACGGACAAGGAAGGCCCAGTTGGCCCCATCGGCCAGCTCCTTCCACGGACTGCATGCAAACTGCTCTACCATAGACTCAGCCTAACTCATTGAATGTCCTGTGGAAAATCTATGCAAAGTTTCTCCCATTTAAAAAATTTTTTTTTTATTCGTTCACGGGATGTGGGCGTCGCTGGCAAGGCCGACATTTATTGCCCATCCCTAATTGCCCTCGAGAAGGTGGTGGTGAGCCGCCTTCTTGAACCGCTGCAGTCCGTGTGGTGACGGTTCTCCCACAGTGCTGTTAGGAAGGGAGTTCCAGGATTTTGACCCAGCGACAATGAAGGAACGGCGATATATTTCCAAGTCGGGATGGTGTGTGACTTGGACGGGAACGTGCAGGTGGTGTTGTTCCCATGCGCCTGCTGCTCTTGTCCTTCTAGGTGGTAGAGGTTGCGGGTTTTGGAAGTGCTGTCGAAGAAGCCTTGGCGAGTTGCTGCAGTGCATCCTGTGGATGGTGCACACTGCAGCCACAGTGCGCCGATGGTGAAGGGAGTGAATGTTTAGGGTGGTGGATGGGGTGCCAATCAAGTGGGCTGCTTTATCTTGGATGGTGTCAAGCTTCTTGAGTGTTGTTGGAGCTGCACTCATCCAGGCAAGTGGAGAGTATTCCATCACACTCCTGACTTGTGCCTTGTAGATGGTGGAAAGGCTTTGGGCAGTCAGGAGGTGAGTCACTCGCCACAGAATACCCAGCCTCTGACCTGCTCTCGTAGCCACAGTATTTATATGGCTGGTCCAGTTAAGTTTCTGGTCAATGGTGACCCCCAGGATGTTGATGGTGGGGGATTCGGCGATGGTAATGCCGTTGAATGTCAAGGGGAGGTGGTTAGACTCTCTCTTGTTGGAGATGGTCATTGCCTGGCACTTATCTGGCGCGAATGTTACTTGCCACTTATGAGCTCAAGCCTGGATGTTGTCCAGGTCTTGCTGCATGCAGGCTCGGACTGCTTCATTATCTGAGGGGTTGCGAATGGAACTGAACACTGTGCAGTCATCAGCGAACATCCCCATTTCTGACCTTATGATGGAGGGAAGGTCATTGATGAAGCAGCTGAAGATGGTTGGGCCTAGGACACTGCCCTGAGGAACTCCTGCAGCAATGCCCTGGGGCTGAGATGATTGGCCTCCAACAACCACTACCATCTTCCTTTGTGCTAGGTATGACTCCAGCCACTGGAGAGTTTTCCCCCTGATTCCCATTGACTTCAATTTTACTAGGGCTCCTTGGTGCCACACTCGGTCAAATGCTGCCTTGATGTCAAGGGCAGTCACTCTCACCTCACCTTTGGAATTCAGCTCTTTTGTCCATGTTTGGACCAAGGCTGTAATGAGGTCTGGAGCCGAGTGGTCCTGGCGGAACCCAAACTGAGCATCGGTGATCAGGTTATTGGTGAGTAAGTGCCGCTTGATAGCACTGTTGACGACACCTTCCATCACTTTGCTGATGATTGAGAGTAGACTGATGGGGCGGTAATTGGCCGGATTGGATTTGTCCTGCTTTTTGTGGACAGGACATACCTGGGCAATTTTCCACATTGTCGGGTAGATGCCAGTGTTGTAGCTGTACTGGAACAGCTTGGCTAGAGGCACAGCTAGTTCTGGAGCACAAGTCTTCAGCACTACAGCTGGGATGTTGTCGGGGCCCATAGCCTTTGCTGTATCCAGTGCACTCAGCCGTTTCTTGATATCACGTGGAGTGAATCGAATTGGCCGAAGACTGGCTTCCGTGATGGTGGGGATATCGGGAGGAGGCTGAGATGGATCATCCACTCGGCACTTCTGGCTGAAGATGGTTGCAAACGCTTCAGCCTTGTCTTTTGCACTCATGTGCTGGACTCCGCCATCATTGAGAATGGGGATGTTTGCAGAGCCTCCTCCTCCCGTTAGTTGTTTAATTGTCCACCACCATTCACGACTGGATGTGGCAGGACTGCAGAGCTTTGATCTGATCCGTTGGTTGTGGAATCGCTTAGCTCTGTCTATAGCATGTTGCTTCCGCTGTTTAGCATGCATGTAGTCCTGAGTTGTAGCTTCACCAGGTTGGCAACTCATTTTTAGGTACGCCTGGTGCTGCTCCTGGCATGCTCTTCTACACTCCTCATTGAACCAGGGTTGATCCCCTGGCTTGTTGGTAATGGTGGAGTGAGGAATATGCTGGGACATGAGGTTACAGATTGTGCTGGAATACAATTCTGCTGCTGCTGATGGCCCACAGCACCTCATGGATGCCCAGTTTTGAGCTGCTAGATCTGTTCTGAATCTACCCCATTTAGCACGGTGGTAGTGCCACACAACACGTTGGATGGTGTCCTCAGTGCGAAGACGGGACTTCATCTCGACGAGGACTGTGCGGTGGTCACTCCTACCAATACTGTCATGGACAGATGCATTTGCGACAGGTAGATTGGTGAGGACGAGGTCAAGTAAGTTTTTCCCTCGTGTTGGTTCGCTCACCATCTGCCGCAGGCCCAGTCTAGCAGCTATATCCTTCAGGACTCGGTCAGCTCGGTCAGTAGTGGTGCTACCGAGCCACTCTTGGTGATGGACATTGAAGTCCCCCACCCAGAGTACATTTTGTGCCCTTGCTACCCTCAGTGCTTCCTCCAAGTGGTGCTCAACATGGAGGAGGACTGATTCGTCAGCTGAGGGAGGACGGTAGGTGGTAATCAGCAGGAGGTTTCCTTGCCCATGTTTGACCTGATGCCATGAGATTTCATGGGGTCCAGAGTCAATGTTGAGGACTCCCAGGGCTACTCCCTCCTGACTGTATATCACTGTACCGCCACCTCTGGTGGGTCTGTCCTGCCGGTGGGACAGGACATACCCAGGGAAGGTGATGGAAGAGTCTGGGACGTTGGCTGAAAGATATGATTCTGTGAGTATGGCTATGTCAGGCTGTTGCTTGACTAGTCTGTGGGACAGCTCTCCCAATTTTGGCACAAGTCCCCAGATGTTCGTAAGGAGGACCTTGCAGGGTCGACTGGGCTTGGTGTTTTGCCGTTGTCGTGTCCGGTGCCTAGTGGTCCGATGCCGGGTGGTCCGTCCGGTTTTATTCTTATTATGACTTTTCGTAGCGAGTAACTGAGTAACATTGCTCCCCAAGATAAATAAAATCCATCGATCTCACATCCAACCTCATACATCCAAGAACTATTGCTTTCTTTGGCGTGATAGCCAACTGTCTGTAAAGTCCAAATCCACCCAAGACTTGAATACTTCCCCACATCTGGGGCGGCTCCTTTCTCTCACACTCCTGGACAGAATTCAGAAAGAAAATTTGCTTTCTCATTGGCAACCTTCCCCTCACCTGCAGCCTTTAACCTTTCTCTCTCAACCATTCTTATTTTTATTTGATCCCTGGTGATCATTGCTCATCATAACTTTCTTCTCTTGTTCAGTCCAAGCTCCAGACACATCATCCTACATATTTTCCCTTCTCCTTTTTTGTACTGGCTTCTAGTCTAACTCGTTCTTTCCCAGAAACTCAATACTGTGGAACTCCTTACCTCCCTTCATCTTTCCTTCTTGTTGTAGTACTTCATTGGCTGTAAAGTGTTTTGGGACATCCTGAGGTCATGAAAGACGCTGTATAAATGCAAGTTTTTTCTTTCTTTTTTTTTCTGCATATGACCTACAGGTTTTTAAGTCCCAAGCTTGGCACCTCCTAATTACCCCTTCTTGATTTACTTTGTCTCTTCTTATTCTTTTTATCTTTCGGAATTATGAGCCAATTAAATAAATCTGCCTATGAAACAGCGGTGACTGCACTTCAGAGTAATTCATTGGATATTGAGATCCTTGGCACGTTTCTCAGAGATGCGATAGGTGATATATAAGTGCAATCTATATCTATTAGGGAAAGTAAGGATCCCAACTCCCATCAAAACATTGTAAGCAAGGATGTCGACCTACAAATGATGTTTCATCACAGGATGACAATGTTGTGCAAGAAACGAAATAAAGGAGGTCTTTATCAACTCCAATATGCTTGCATTTTTCTTCCCTCAGGTATAAAGGGAGCAGATTTGGATGAATTGCAACTGATTGGCTCTTCTCCTTTAAACAAACACGTGTTCAAGGTGGCAGATTTTAGCAACATCAAAGACGTGGAGAATGAAATAATTACCCTGGTGTGCTCTGGCATTGAGGAGCAACTCAGTGACATTGTGAGTGGGGAGGAAGGTAGGAATTCTTAACCGGTCCATGGTTGATTGAAAGCATCTTTAGACTGAATATTAATTGCCCATGTGCCGACTCCTTTGTAGATATTTGCCTGGAATTTCCGCGGGAGAGGTTCCCCGGCAGGAGATCGGTGGAACGCCCGGAGAAACAGCGTAAACGGTTAAAAACAGCCGCAAGTGCCGTTTCTCCAGGGGTCGTGCCGATCTTTGGCCAACGCCACTGCAGGAGTTCTGGAGAACCAAGCAGAAATTCAGGACCATTGTTTATTATACTGGTTCTTGATGCTTGACTACTTGTTGCACAGTTTTCTTCCTTGTGAATTTTAGGAATGGAGGTGAAGGGTGATTGTATTGGGAAATGGAATATTTTTCTGCTTCAGTCACTAGGGGCGCAACCACTGAGGGAGCAAAGGAGGCACACGCACAGCTCCGAATTTTTTCTTTGACATTGGTTATGTCCCCTTGCCACACTCAGCGATTGCCCCTGATGCCCCTCGCACAGCTCTTTACATGTAGTTGCCCCTTTGTCAGACATCCAAGCCTAGATCTCCCACTGGTGGACGCCTGATTTTGGGCACCGTATTAGACAGGCCAGCGAGAAATTGGATGGAGATCTATCGTGCAGGGGTTCAGTTGTCAAGATGATCCATCAGACTCATGCCTGCACCGCTCGGAAAATGCTGCATCATGACCCCCCACCCCCCCCAAAAAAAAAATTGGGGCCCCCTCGATCGGCAGGTCCTCCCCTTTTAGGGAAAACTGTTGGCTTGGCTCCACAGAGGAGCCGTTGGATTTCCCACCTCCCTCTTTCCCCCCCACACCCATAAATAGGTGATCCGCCTGTCAGCACTCCAAATGTTGCGGGGGGGTTGCAGGTTGCCGCCAATATTGTAATGAGGCCTAACCATGATACTGGTTCAGTCTTTGAACTTGGTGAAGTTCATTGGGCAGATGGTCGTCTCACTCGGGAAAGACTGAGCAGGCTGAGGGGTGACCTGATAGAGGTCTTTAAAATTATGATAGGGTCGACGTAGAGAAGATGTTTCAACTTATAGGGAGTCCAAAACTAGGGGCCATAAATATAAGACAGTCACTGATAAATCCAATAAGGAATTCAGGAGAAACCTCTTTACTCAGAGAGTGGTGAGAATGTGGAACTCGCTCCCACATGGAGTGATTGTGGGGAATAGCATAATTGCGTTTAAGGGGAAGCTAGATAAGCACATGTGGCAGAAAGGAATAGAAGGATATGCTGATAGGGTTAGATGAAGTAGGGAGGGAGGAGGCTCGTGTGCAGCATAAACACCGGCATAGACCAGTTGGGCCGAATGGCCTGTTTCTGAGCTATAAATACTATGTAATTCTACCCCAATGAACGGAGTCAATCAAAATATATTATAATCACTATATTATATACACAGAGGATTTCTCAGGAAGTCCCTAATGTCTTGGTTTTCTTTGACTGGTAGTGGTTGAACCGCCTTCCAATCTGCAAGTCCTGGAGACGGCGTCGAAATTCATGAAGATCACTTGGGATTCATCACCTGGTCAGATCACTGGCTACAGAATCCAACTCATTCCCATGGTGACAGGCGTCAAGGAGGTAAACATCAACGTTGACTCCAGAGTCAAGACCACAGTGGCCAAAGACCTCACCCCCGATACCGAGTACCAGATTAATTTGTATGCCATGAGAGGGCTGGCATCCAGTGAACCTGCAACGGTAATGGATAAAACACAGCCCGTTGAGGTGTCAGTTGGTAAGTTGGCATCAGTGTCCGGCAAGGTTTCATTCGTACTCATCATGCACGCAGAGAATGAGCAAGTTGTGATGCTTTCATATTGTGCCTGCGCACAAAGACAGAACAAAGGGACAGAAAGATAGACAATCTTTGTCGAAGTGATTTGAGAGCCATGTAGCTCAGTTGGTTGAGCTTTTGATGAAGATAAAAGGAGTAGCACATCTTAGGATATCCAAAAAAAAACCGCCCACACCGGAGCTTAGGAGCAGGAGCGGGCCATTCAGCCCCTTGTGCCTGTTCCAGCATTCAATTAGATCATGGCAGATCTGTATCTTAACTCCATTTACCCACCTTTGATCTATATCCCTTAATAACCTTGCTTAACAAAAAATCTATCAATCTCAGTTTTGAAATTTTCAATTGACCCCCAGTCTCAAGAGAGTTCCACTACCCTTTGTATGAAGAAATGCTTCCTGATTTCACCCCTGAATGGCCCAGCTCTAATTTTAAGGTTGTTCCCTCTTGTTCTGGATTCCCCCACCAGAGGAAATAGTTTCTCTCTATCTATCCTATCAAATCCTTTAAACATCTTGAACACCTCAATTAGATCACCCCTTGATCTTCTATCCTTGAAGGAATACAAGCCTAGTCTATGCAACCTGTCCTCGTAATTTAACCCTCTAAGCCCCGGTATCATTCTGGTGAATCTGCGCTGCACCCCCTCCAAGGCCAATATATCCTCCCTGAGGTGCGGTGCCCAGAACTGAACGCAGTGTCTCCAGATGTGATATTGTGAAACCAAAACAGAAAATGTTGAAAACGCACAGCAGTTCCAGCAGCACCTGGAAAGAGAAAGAATTGGTTAATGTTTCTGGCATGAAGTTTCCCTACTGAACACCGAAGAAGTGCCAATACGCGAAGTGTTGGCCCATCCAGGCTCTTTGCAGACGCTGCTGGAGCTGCTGTGCCTTCTCAGCATGTGGGAACACTCTGCATTCCTCCAATTCTGGCCTCTTGTGCATGTGCCCACTCCCTTTGCCCTGCCATTGGCGGCCGTGCCTTCGGCCATCTAGGGCCCTAAGCTCTGGAGATCCATTTGCAGCGATGAGATAAGCCGTCCCTGTAAAGATGATTTAAGATCAGTGTATGGAAAAATATCGTTTGACAGTGTACTAAAACTTTGTGTGCCAATCCCCTGGCCTCTGGAGTTCTCTCTTCCATCCTTGCCTAGAATATTAACCCACCTGCAGATGTTTAAATGCAAAATGAAAATAAAATGGCGCCCGTTTCGCGCTCCTTTCCAAAATTGGATTTTACCCCCACAATATTTCCCCCATCTTTTATATATAAAAAATGTTTGCACAGATATATTAATAATAAAACCTTTAAAAAACAATGTTTATTTTAATAGTGTACAAAATTATGAGGGACACAGATAGGATGGATACTAAGGAGCTTTTTCCCTTCGTTGAGGGTTCTATAACAAGGGGACATAGATTCAAGGTAAAAGGCAGGAGGTTTAGAGGGGATTTGAGAAAGAACTTTTTCACCCAGAGGGTGGTTGGTGGTTGGAGTCTGGAACTCACTGCCTGAAAGGGTTGTGGAGGCAGGAACCCTCACAACATTCAAGAAGCATTTGGATGAGCACTTGAAATGCCATAGCATACAAGGCTACGGACCAAATGCTGGAATATGGGATTAGAGTAGACAGGGCTAGATGGCCGGCGCGGACACGATGGGCTGAAGGGCCTCGATCCGTGCTGTATAACTCTATGACTCTCTAATATAAAAAAATGTACAATGCTTCAGATGCCTTTTTCCTTGGTGGAACAAAAATGAGACAAAATCATTGTTCAGTCTAGTATCATCCTCTATTGATCCGTGTCAGGCTTGGCTCAGTGGTAACACTCTTATTTCTAAGTGAGAAGATTGTGGGTTTAAGCCCCACTCTAGGACGTCCGCAAATGACGGACACGAAAAAACCCAATGGTCCATCTAGCCTGTCCTCTGATGATGAGAGGGTTTGATAGGGTAGACATGGAGAAGATGTTTCCACTTGTGGGGGAGACCAATACCAGGGGCCATAAATATAAGATAGTCACTAATAAATCCAATAGGGAATTCAGGAGAAACTTCTTTATCTGGAGAGTGGTTAGAATGTGGAGCTTGCTACCGCAAGGAGTGGTTGAGGCAAATAGTCATAGAGTCATAGAGTCATAGAGTTATACAGCACGGATAGAGGCCCTTCAGCCCATCGTGTCCGCGCCAGCCATCAGCCCTGTCTACTCTAATCCCATGTTCCAGCATTTGGTCCGTAGCCTTGTATGCTATGGCATTTCAAGTGCTCATCCAAATGCTTCTTGAATGTTGTGAGGGTTCCTGCCTCCACAACCCTAGTATAGATGCCTTTAAGGGGAAGCGAGATGAACACAAGAGGGAGAAAACATTAGAAGGCCGTACTGATAGGGTTAGATGAAGAGAGGTGGGAGGAGGCTCGTGTGGAGCTGAAACACCAGCCTAGACCAGTTGGGCCGAATGGCCTGTTTCTGTACTGTAAATTCTGTGCTCCATGGTGCTTATGAAGAAACCGCGAGCAATGCCACAGGACATCCACAAGCGATGATGACATTTTTTTTTAAAGTGACTATGGATTCTTATCTCTTTGAATCCTGCAGAATGTACCCTGGACTCTAATGCACAAGCTGACGTCGTTCTATTGGTGGACGGCTCCTACAGCATCGGCCTAAGCAACTTCGCCAAAGTCAGAGACTTCCTGGAAACCTTGGTTAAGACGTTCCAGGTCGGGCCCAAACGCATCCAGATCGGCCTGGTCCAGTACAGCCGGGAGCCCTACACAGAGTTCACCCTGATTAAACACTCATCGCTGAGCGATGTGGTACGGGCTGTGCGAACGTTCCCCTACAGGGGGGGCTCCACCAACACAGGCAGGGCCATGACCTACGTGAGGGAGAAGATCTTCGTCCCCGAGAAGGGAGCCAGGTACAACGTGCCGCGAGTGATGGTGCTGATCACAGACGGCAAATCCTCGGACGCCTTCAAGGCCCCCGCCAAGAAGCTGCGGGACGCTGGCGTGGAGGTCTTCGCGGTGGGAGTGAAAGACGCGGTGTTCAGCGAGCTGGTGGCCATCGCCTCGACCCCCGAAAACAACCACGTGTACCAGGTGGACGACTTTGACTCTTTCCAGCGGGTGTCGGCGAAGCTCACCCAGACGCTGTGCCTCAGGATCGAGGAGGAGGTGAAAGCCATCAGAGCGCGGGGTGAGTGAGCGGGCAAGTCTTACCTCGGTCTTACTGCCAATGGGTGTTGGCCGGTTAGAAGCATTCAAGTAATGTTTTATCAGAGCAAATGTACATAGAGTCATAGACGTGTCATAGAAAATAGGAGCAAGGGTAGGCCATTCGGCCCTTCGGGCCTGCTCCGCCATTCAAAATGACCATGGCTGATTGTCTAACTCAGTACCCTGTTCCCGCTTTTTCCCCATATCCCTTGACCCCTTTAGCATCAAGAAATATATCTATCTCCTTCTTGAATGACTTGGCCTCCACTGCCTTCTGTGGTAGAGAATTCCACAGGTTCACCACCCTCTGAGTGAAGAAATTTCTCCTCATCTCGTTTCTAAATGGCATACCCCGTATCCTGAGACTGTGACCCCTGGTTCTGGACTCCCCAGCCATCGGGAACATCCTCCCTGCATCTAGTCTGTCTAGTCCGGTTAGAATTTTATATGTTCCAATGAGATCACCTCTGATTCTTCTAAACTCCAGTGAATATAGGCCTAGTCGACCCAATCTCTCCTCATATGTCAGTCCTGCCATCCCAGGAATCAGTCTGGTAAACCTTCGTTGCACTCCCTCCATGGCAAGGACATCCTTCCTCAGATAAGGAGACCAAAACTGCACACAATACTCCAGATGTGGTCTCACCAAGGCCCTGTATACCTGCAGTAAGACGTCCCTGCTCCTGTACTCAAATCCTCTTGCAATGAAGGCCAACATACCATTCGCCTTCCTAACTGCTTGCTGCACCTGAATGCTCGCTTTCAGCGACTGGTGTACAAGGACACCCAGGTCTCGTTGCACATCCCCTTTTCCCAATCTATCACCATTCAGATAATAATCTGCCTTTCTGTTTTTACAACCAAAGTGGATAACCTCACATTTATCCACGTTATACTGCATCTGCCATGTTCTTGCCCACTCACCCAACTTGTCTAAATCACATTGGAGCCTCTTTGCATCCTCCTCACAGCTCACATTCCACCCCAGCTTTGTGTCGTCTGCAAACTTGGAAATGTTACATTTAGTTCCCTCATCCAAATCATTGATATATATTGTGAATAGCTGGGGCCCAAGCACTGATCCCTGAGGTACCCCACTAGTCACTGCCTGCCACCCGGAAAAAGACCTGTTTATTCCTACTCTCTGTTTCCTGTCTGTCAACCAATTCTCAATCCATGCCAGTATATTCCCCCCAATCCCATGTGTTTTAATTTTGCACACTAACCTCTTGTGTGGGACCTTATCAAAAGCCTTCTGAAAATCCAAATACACCACATCCACTGGTTCTCCCCTATCTATTCTACTAGTTACATCCTCAAAAAACTCCATAAATTTGATAAGCATGATTTCCCTTTCATAAACCCATGCTGACTTTGTCCAATCCCGTAAATGCCTTCCAAGTGTTCTGTTATCACATCTTTTATAATAGACTCTAGCATTTTCCCCACTACTGATGTTAGGCTAACTGGTCTGTAATTCCCTGTTTTTTCTCTCCCTCCTTTTTTAAATAGTGGGGTTACATTTGCCACCCTCCAATCTGTAGGAACTGTTCCGGAGTCTATAGAATTTTGGAAGATGACCACCAATGCATCCATTATTTCCAGGGCCACCTCCTTCAGTACCCTGGGATGTGGATTATCAGGTCCTGGGGATTTGTCAGCCTTTAGCCCCATTAATTTCCCTAGCACTATTTTTTTACTAATACTGGATTACTTTTTGCCTGTCCTTCCTAAATATTGAATACCTCTGGATGTTCAGTTCCTATCCTTGGTCACCCTGCAGCCATGTCTCCCTAATCGCAACCATATCATAACTGTTAATATCTATCTGCGCCGTTAATTCATCTAGCTTGTCTTTTTAAGATTGCAAGTCATCCTAGTTTTATTTTGCACTATTGCCCGATTTGTTTTTTGCCCTTGTTTTCTCTGCCTTCCACTATTGCTTCTTCCCTTTCTGTCTTTTGTTTCTATCCTTGTTTCCCCCTCCTCTGTCTCCCTGCTCAGGTTCCCATCCCCCTGCCAATCTAGTTTAAACCTTCCCCAACAGCACTAGCAAACACTCCCGTGAAGACATCGGTCCCGGTCCTGCTCGGGTGTAACCCGTCCCACTTGTACAGGTCCCACCTTCCCCAGAACCGGTCCCAATGTCCCAGGAATCTAAATCCCTCCCTCCTACACCATCCCAGCAGCCACGCATTCATCTGGTCTATTCTCCTGTTCCTATACTCACTAGCACGTGGCACTGGTAGTAATCCTGAGATCATTACCTTTGAGGTCCTGCTTTTTAATTTATCTCCTAACTCCTTAAATTCACCTTGTAGGACCTCATCCCTTTTTTTATCTATGTCGTTGGTACCGATATGGATCACGACTACTGGCTGTTCACCCTCCCCCTCCAGAATGCCCTGCAGCTGCTCCTTGACCCTTGCACCAGGGAGGCAACATACCATCCTGGAGTCACGTTTGCGGCCGCAGAAACACCTATCTGTTCCCCTTACAATTGAATCCCCTTTCAAAATAGCCCTGCCACTCTTCTTCCTCCCCTCCTGTGCAGCAGAGCCACCCGTGGTGCCACAAACTTGGCTCTTGCTGCTTTCCCCTGATAAGCCATCTCCCCCAACTGTATCCAAAGCGGTATATCTGTTTGAGAAGGAGATGGCCCCAGGGGACTCCTGCTCCACCTGCCTAGTCCTTTTACTCTGCCTGGCAGTCACCCATTTCCTTTCTGCCTGCGTAATCTTTACCTGCGGTGTGACCACCTCACTGAACGTGCCATCCACGATAGTCTCAGCATCGCGGATGCTCCACAGTGAATTCACCCGCAGCTCCAGCTCCAGCTCCGAAATACGGTTAGCCAGTATCAGCAGCTGGACACACTTCCTGCACACATGGTCGCCAGGGACACTGGTAGTGTCCATGACTTCCCACATGGTGCAGGAGGAGCATATCACGGGTGTGAGCTGTGCTGCCATGACGTGCCTTAGATTTACACTGCGTTCACCTCTCGGACTCTCTTCCTGCTCTCGGGACTCTCGTTTTGCACTGCGCTCACCTCTCGGACTCTCCTTTTACACTGTGCTCACCTCTCGGACTCTCCTCCCGCTCTCGGACTCTCCTTTTACACTGCGCTCACCTCTCGGTCTCTCCTTTTACACTGCGCTCACCTCTCGGACTTTCCTTTTACACTGCGCTCACCTCTCGGACTCTCCTTTTACACTGCACTCACCTCTCGGAATCTCCTCCCGCTCTCGGAATCTCCTCCCGCTCTCGGACTCTCCTCCCACTCTCGGGACTCTCCTTTTGTAAATGTGCAATAATGATCAGAAAACACAAAAGGGGCAGAAAATCGTCTTGGGTGCGAGTGCAAAACGGGCGGTACCACATCGAATGCCTATTATAGCCCCCTGCCCGATGTAGGCTTCAATGGAACGGAATGTCGTTCGGAGCATATAACATTTTGCGTTACGCCCAAGGCCGATCTCTACCCCAAGCACTCTTTCTTTCAGAGGTTCTATAAGAAGTTTGTCTTCAACTTTTTAAACCTCTGTGTGAACCAGACACGTGTCAACTCTCCCCGGAGCCTTGAAATGGCACCGTTCAATATTGATAAATTAAAGTGTTCGTATGAAGTTTACCCGCTATTTAATAATGTTGTTAACCCAGTCACAGCTGGCCCATCAACATTTGAAAGAGGAGCATAAGAACTAACAGTCTACAGACAGGAACTTACCTACTGTTCCTCTTTTCACACGCTGGCGGTCCTGGAGTGAATAAATTAATGGATTTGTTTCTTAAAAATTAATTCTTGGGATATGGGTGTCTTTGGCAAGGCCGGTATTTTATTGTCCATCCTTAGTTCCCCAAGAGAAGGTGGTGGTGGGCCTTCTTCTTGAACCGCTGCAGTCCGTGTGATGAAGGTTCTCCCACAGTGCTGTTAGGGAGGGAGTTCCAGGATTTTGACCCAGCAACGGTGAAGGAACGGCGATATATTTCCAAGTCGGGATGGTGTGTAGCTTGGAGGGGAACTTGGAGGTGATGGTATCCCCATGCATCTGCTGCCCTTGTCCTTCTAGGTGGTAGAGGTCGCGAGTTTGGGAGGTGCTGTCGAAGAAGCCTTGGTGAGTTGCTGCAGTGCATCCTGTGGATGGTACACACTGCAGCCACTGTGTGCCGGTGGTGAAGGGAGTGAATGTTTAGGGTGGTGGATGGGGTGACAATCAAGCGGGCTGCTTTGTCCTGGATGGTGTTGAGCTTCTTGAGTGTTGTTGCAGCTGCACTCATCCAGGCAAGTGGAGAGTATTCCATCACACTCCTGACTTGTGCCTTGTAGCTGGTGGAGGCGTGGTAGAGTCAGGAGGTGAGTCACTTGCCACAGAAAACCCAGCCTCTGACCTGCTCCAATAGCCACTGCATTTATGTGGCTGGTCCAGTTGAATTTCTGGTCGATGGTGACCCCCAGGATATTGATGGTGGGTGATTTGGTTAAAATAGCAAAGAAATTTCATACGAATGTGTTAACATGTTAATTGCTGACATTGCTCAGTGCTATTCCAAGGCAGGAATGTCTCTGGTCGGATTATTCGAAGTGACTTTCTCCTTTTAATTATCTGCTGGAATTAGTAACCAATATTGGAAGGAGTGATTTTTCTTTCAATGATCAGCATTTGATTTTCCTTTTGTAAATGATGAAATGTAGATTAAATTGCCTCCACCCAGTAAAAGAACAAGTATAACTGGTGTATTGATACAGTGCATTGAAGTTTAAATGAATGTGATGGTCCAGATCTACGGAGTGAGGAAACATCTCCGTTCTTGTCACCCTGATGAGCGCAAATACTCACTGAAAAGTTTAAAATAAAGATCGATTAGTCCAAAAGAATCGTTAATAATTGGTGTCTGTTTCTCTGACCTTAGCCTTCACGTCGGCCAAGGATCTGAAGACCTCTGAAGTGACCTCTAGTAGCTTCAGAGTGAGCTGGACAGGAGCTAGCCCCGACGTGCAATCGTATCTATTGAGTTACAAAGTGGCAGTAGGCGGTGACTTTACCTCCATCCGAGTGCCCGCAGACCAAACAACCAGAGTCCTGACTGATCTGCTGCCTGAAACTACCTATCTCGTTAACGTGGTCGCAGAATATGCCGATGGCAGCAGCCTTCCACTGGAAGGAGAAGACACAACCCTTGAAGGTATTCTATCTGTACGGGGACGGGAGTGTAGTGGTTATGTTACTCTCACTCCAGCGATTGTGAGTTGTCGGATTGTTGTAAAAACCCAACTGGTTCATGAATGTCCTTTTAAGGAAGGGAAACCTGCCGTCCTTACCCGGTCTGGCCTCTGTGACTCCAGTCCCACGCTGACGTGGGTGACTCTTAACTACCTTCTGAATCCACTCATTAACCACCACTATCTCAGGGTAACTAGGGATGAGTATTAAATGCTGGCTTTGCCTCTGACATCCTGAGAAAGAACAAAAAAAAAATCTTTCCTATTTGGTTAGCTCTTTCAAAGGGCACCAGACTTCTCCGAATGTCATATAAATATCAAAATTTACACTTTCATGAGAACATTAATGATTCTTCTTTCAATAATGATCATTTTATTTTTCTTTTATAAATGATGAAATACCCAGACTCCATCCAGTAGAAGAACAAGAATTGTAAAACAAAGGGGAGTGGAAATCTGGAACTCTCTCCCACAGAAAGCTGTCGAGGCTGGGGGTCAATTGAAAATTTCAAAACTGAGATTGATGGATTTTTGTTGGGTGAGGGGGTATTAAGGGATACGGAACCAATGGGGGTAAATGGAGTTAAGATACAGATCAGCCATGAACTAATTGAATGTCAGAACATGCTCAAGGGGCTGAATGGCCTCCCCCGTTCCTATTTTCCTGTAATAACTTGTGTGTTTATATGAATATAAATATCAGTACCATTATAGATGTTTCAGTGATGATCTTAACACAAATGACATGACTTGTGACACTATCTGTAGTAAGCGGACTGTGTGTTGTGGGAATGAGCTGCACACTCCAAAGGATATCCCAGGTATGGTTCAGCTCCAATCGGAGTTAGCTGATTTCAGCCGGGTACACAGCGACCCTCAGTGATCCCGGGCTAGTGAGCAGATAAATCAGAGGCGGTTCGCCCTCCTGACTGTTGTCCAGTGAACCCTCGATGGACAGTGTGTGCGTGCGCGTGTGTACGTGCGTGGACAACGAGTGAGGTGGGATCGAGCATGGCTGCGGTGGCCACCCCTCCCCACGGTTGAATTGCCTGCTGCCATTCATGGTTTAAAAGAACGGACTGAAAGCTCACAGAGCCTCACCCTAGCTGCGTTATTGTCTTCAGTAGTGGGGGCGGGGGGGGGGGGGGGGCAGGGTTGGAGGAGGGTGGGGAAGGCGGGTGGGAAAATTGGCCGAATTTCTGCTTTGTATTTTGGAGAAAATGCTCATCCCTGGAAATGAGTCTGCGTGAATTGCATTACTGTGAATAAGCACAGATTCAGTCCAGATGAGGCCGTGGAAGTAGATCATGTGAATCGCCAATAGAATAGAAACCGGTGTCTGTGTGTCTGTGTGTCTGTGTCTGTGTGTGGGTGTCTGTGTGTGGGTGTCTGTGTGTGGGTGTCTGTGTGTGTGTGTGGTGTGGGTGTCTGTGTGTGTGGTGTCTGTGTGTGTGGTGTGGTGTGTGTGTGTCTGTGTGTGTGGTGTGGTGTGTGTGTGTCTGTGTGTGTGGTGTGTGGTGTGTCTGTGTGTGGTGTGTCTGTGTGTGGTGTGTCTGTGTGGTGTGTCTGTGTGTGGTGTGTCTGTGTGGTGTGTCTGTGTGTGGTGTGTGTGTGCCTGTGTGTCTGTGTGGTGTGTCTGTGTGTGGTGTGTGTGGTGTCTGTGTGTGTGTGGTGTCTGTGTGTGTGTGGTGTCTGTGTGTCTGTGTGGTGTGTGTGTCTGTGTGGTGTGTCTGTCTGTGTGTGGTGTCTGTGTGTGTGGTGTCTGTGTGTGTGTGTCTGTGTGTGTGTCTGTGTGTGTGTCTGTATGTGGTGTCTGTGTGTGTGTGGTGTCTGTGTGTGGTGTGTCTGTGTGTGGTGTGTGTGGTGTCTGTGTGTGT